>NW_016825077.1:21111-34707 GCF_001698545.2 Rhinopithecus bieti | reverse complement strand
TTTTTTTTTTTTTTTTTTTTTTTGAGATGGAGTTTCGTTCTTGTCGCCCAGGCTGGAGTGCAGTGGCGCAGTTTTGGCTCACTGCAACGTCTGCCTCCCGGGTTCAAGCGATTCTCCTGCCTCAGCCTACAGAGTAGCTGGGATTACAAGCGCTTGCCACCACACCCAGCTAATTTTTGTATTTTTAGTAGAGACGGGGTTTCTCCATGTTTGTCAGGCTTGTCTCAAACTCCTGACCTCAGGCAATCTGCCTGCCTCGGCCTCCCAAAGTGCTAGGATTACAGGCGTGAGCCGCCGCTCCTGGCAGTAATTCTTGTAACAAGATTTTCGGTTATTTATGAGTGGAAGCTGGCATGATGTTAGTCCTTGGGAGAAATTATTAGTCCTGTGCATCTTGAGGCAGAATAGAAGTTCAATTCAGAGAAACAAAACCTAACTATATAAAACAATGAAATAGGTAAAGACAAATGCCAAAGTGATAAGTTTAGTTGTTTATCCACAAGTTGCCTTTTATCAAGTTGACAGCTACAGTATTTTTGTTTTTGTGGTTGGAAAACTGGAGTATCAATTAAGATACTTCCAGCCACATGTATTAGAATACCAGACTGAAATGGAATTAAACCCTAGAGGTTTATTACTTTCACATAAAAAATACCAGAGAGAGATGGTTCAGGTGTTGGTTAAGTGGCTTCTTTTATTCTCTCAGGCTTCCCCTTGAAGGATCTCATCCTCACATACTTATAACTGAAGCCCTAGGAATCTCATGCTGACAGACTATATTTGATGCAGGGAAGGGCAAGGCAGAACATTTGCCTAGTTTATCACTCCTAATCGTGGAAGAAAACCTTTCTCTGAAGCCACATCCCAGCACAGAAGATTTCTTCTTGGATTCCATTGGCCCCAGTTGGTTTTCAGCCTCAAACCCTAGTGAAGAATCAGATATAAACATTAGGGCACCATCAAAATCGAGGATGTTTATGTCTGTTTCTGAGTAAGAATATGAGAATAGTGTTTATAATTTTTTGGAATAAAATGGCCTATTAAGAAAAAATATTTTACTTCTACATGAAATTTAGCATTTCAACATTGAAGTTGCTTTTTATATGCATATTGTAAATGTATCCCCCCAATGTTAAGCTTTGCTGATGTAATTTAATTTTTATTTGCTACCAGTTCTTCAATACGTGAAGAAGAGAACTATCTTAACCATGAGTTTTTTGTTGAGTTAATTTCTTAGTTTAAACTGTTATCACTTGTGAAATTTATAACTACAGAGGAGCAGTATGTGAGAGACAGAGTAAAAATAGACTTGAAGTCTGCTGTATTCGATCTAGCCATAACATAATTATTTTGCAATGAAAGGTATAGTTCTGAATTTACTGGAACTAGTTGATTCTTTTCAGTTATAATTCAGGATAATAAGCTACTTGAAAACATATAATGAAACTGAAGGACATAGTTCCTTTTTTTACTTTAATAAGTGGATTCAGGTTAATTGCTTTTATTTTACATTGAAATGAATAGTTTGGTTGTGTCAGAGCTTAGTAAAACATGAATGAATGTATGTGGTATAAAATCACATTTTTCTTTTTTTTTTTCTGATGTGTTTCAGATAGAGTGATTAGCCATCCCTGCTAATGTGGAACAGAGAGGTTTCATTGGATACTGGACTTTCAGTGCTAAAAGTAGTAAAGTTTAAGGAAAGCCAAGAGGCATTGATCACTCTAGCTTCAGAGTGTCTTAACGCTTCGAAGTATATATTTTGGATTAGAATTCATGAATGAATTTTAGGCCATTGGCAAATAAATGTATTTCATGAGAAGTCATCTTTCTGTCATCCTTAATATAAAACTCTTTGTTTTCTAATTTGGCTTTCTTAGTAAATTATTTGGCTTCTTTAATAGTTTCTGTAGTCATATCTTATTGTTCTTTTGGTCTTTGCCTCTCATTTCAAAGTAATTCTGATAATAATTAAGTTACAACATAACATATAGTATTTATTAAAAGTGTGGACTTTGTGAGAAGCATAACTTAGAAACAGAATCCATTGACTGTGAGTGTAACATACTGCATTGTGTTTTCATCTACAGCTGGCTGGCAAAATGTAACAATGTGAAAGAAGAAAACTCTAGGAAGAAACTTCAACAGCAAAATGAAATGTCTGTTGATTTGCAGTTTAATATTTATTTAATACAATATTCCCCCAAATCCACAATATTTTACTGGCAAAACTAGTCCTGATCCTTCCTAAAACTGTTTGACAATGAGAAGTTTATGGTAATGCATGGTAGTATGTTTTAAGATAATATTTAGCTAGTGGCACACTGCACCTCCTGTTATAATTAAAGTATTTTTTGTGTTAAATACAAAATTTAAAAATGTTTGCTATGATAAATGTAATGTTTTGCTACAGGTTTTCTATGGAAAGTCTTCAGCATTGACTACATTGAAAATTCTCGGAAAATATGTTTCAAATTTAAAAAAACTTAATGTACTCAGAGCTTTTCAGTAACACTTCTTCTACTTATATTGTAGCTACTTAGTGTGAGTCTTTTACTTGCTTTCAATTTATTTATTTATTTAACAAATATTCACTATGGGCCAAGCACTATAATAGTAAACAAGTGATAGTGATGAACTAAACAAACGCGTTCCCTATTTTCCATGGTGGTTTTCAAAGTCTTTTTATAAAATAAAACAATATTTCTCTGCCTTTCAGTGCTAGTTAATTCAAATTCTTTTAGAAATTAGATAAGGTGTAATCAAATAACATATTTTAGTTGGATTAGATTACTGTTAATTTATGCAAAGCTTCTCACATAATTATTGTACTGGTGGGAAGAATTTTTAAGCCCGTTGAGGTCAGCTGTGCAATCAACTCCCATGAAGATAACAAAAGGTAATTGGACTCTGATCTGTTGAACAAAACTAAGTCATAATACAAGTTATGTTTTCATTTATATATGAACTTCATATTCAGTCGCTTACAAGAGAAACTGCTGTGGGGTCATTGATGGTTCCTCCTCTTCTTTACCATTCATGGACTACCCAATACCTATGTCTGTTTTTTTTTTTTTTTAATGGACAGTAGCCTGGGACATATGCCCAAGTTTCCTTGGGAGCGCTCCTTCCTATGTCTTAATTAAATCTATTTCTACTTCTTAATACATTTTCCATCTTTTTTTATATCCATGTATTAGCTCAGATACTTGTAATCTCTCACATGGTTTAGTGGAACATTCATATATTTAGTCTTCTTACCTCCAGGATTCTCTGTTCTCATCCCATCATTTACATTGGCACAAGAATAATCTAAAGGTATTGCAAATAGAATTATTTGTTTATAGAATAGAATGTAAATGTAAAATTTGTAGACTAGAATCTGAAAGTAAAATGCAAATACAATTTTGTTCATCTCTTGCTTGAACATCTTCTATGGCTCCAAATATTTTCACTATAAAGATAAATTAGTCATTGTAAACAAAGTCCTTCATGACCTGATCACAGTTAACCTTATTTGCTTCCTTCCCCACTGCTCTTTACCACATACCATATACAACTGCTTTATTGAAATAGTCTCTTCACCATTCATGCCTTTTTCATGTCATGTACTTTTATACTTCTGTGTTGTTCCCACTGTCTAGCATGTCTTTCTCCCTTTTTCTATCTGATCAACTCCTACTCACTTTTCAATATTCCTTCTCTGAAACATACTGTCATTTTCTGATAGAGGTATTCTCATTCCCTCATTTGATTTCCCATAGCATATTACACAAATGTTTACTATAGAGCTTGCCACATTTCATCATCACTTTACCTATCTTTCTGACTCTGCTACTAGCTTTTTAAGAACAGACACTAAGTCTTAAGAAACTTTGGAATCCCATCCCCTATCATAGAGATTAGCTAGTTAACTATCTAGGTAATATGTGTCTTACACTAATCCTGTCTTATGCTGATACTTATGCAATATGTCTTCATCATCAAAAAAACTAAATTGCTTATTCAGGATAACTTGATGAATAAATTATAAATTGTTTGCTTGCTAGAAAATATAAGTGATTTTACCATTTGGGCACTTTGAAAATACTGAAATCATTTGAAAGGAAGATGAAATCTTCTTTCATCTTCAACTTAAAATTGCTTTAATATTTAGAAGAGGACAGGTGCAATAGTGCTGCTCTACAACTTATTGTGAGAGCTTAGACAAGCTATTTAACCTTTGTAATCTTCAAATTACTATGTTTCATGGAGATAAAACAGCATATACCTCATGGAATTTATTAAGGAAAAACCTAAGACAAGTTAAATTCAACAAAGTTTATTTGAGCAAGCAGTAGCTTCTAGAACCAGGCAGCATTCTGGACCAAAGATTATTCAGAATGCAGCCACCCTGAATGTGGTGAGCTATATTTACAACCAGAAAACAGAAAATGACATATAGGGATTACTTGATTGGTGCAGTTTGCATTTGCCTTATTTGGGAATAATTTAGCAACTTTCAGCAGCTTTTAGCAGCTTTCAGACCTTCAGCTGAAGGTCCTGCTGTTACAGTTGACTGAGACACTGTTGCTTCGTTACAAAGGCATACTACTGTGTATGCTGACAACTTGTTTACACATCAAGCTAGGCCACAGTTCATTATGTAAAAATGCCACTTTAAACCATACTTAATTTAACAACTCCCCCCATTTGGTCATCCTCTCGTCCAAAAGAGATTGACCAAAGCCATAGACATGGGGAGTTACACCATCCTCTGCAGCCTTCATGATCGCTCTTCTGGATCCAGCAATTGCCAAGAATTTACAATTTCACGATGTAAAATAAGTTAGATGACTCTTATGTTTTTGTTATTCCAACTGTAATGAGACCATCCAATGCACAGAAAACAGCTGTATATGGGTATTTAAAATGTTTGAGTGAGGACAACACAATTCAATGCCAAGAAACTGAAACTCACCTTTCAGCAGGAGTCTCCATGAATTAACTAATCAAAACTTAACAACTGAAAATTCAGGCACTAAGCATAATTCATTAGTGTTTGAGTCCCATTGGTCATACTCCTTATTTGGAATATGATGGAGAACGAGGCCCATGGCATGCTGCAAGATTGTCTGATCTAAAGAGGTATTCAATTTTGTGGTTAGTCTGGTGACACAATTCATAGTGATCTGGAGATCCATTAACAGAAATGTAAATGTTAGAAAACCTTAGAGCAGCCAAGCTTGCCATCCATTTGTCAGAGGGTAGCCTCTATGCATCTGAATCCCTAAGAGGTTTGATTGGTCACAAAGTCCAAATTTTTTCCCAGTTTATGAATTAGCTTTAAATTTCATACAACTGGCACCCCACTACTGCCAAAAGTGAGGCCCCAGAAACATGACAGGAACCTTTCCTCATTGGAAACAAATTTGTCCATATTCATTTCAACATGGATACGAATTTTGATTATTGACCTTTTTGATGTCTGATTATAGAAAATACTAAGAAGATTTTAGAAAAGCTGTCTGGAAGGCAGAAGGGAGACTAGACAAACAGCAAGATTTTAAAGTGAAGAGGCAGACCCAGTATAGGCCCTCGGGAGCTGGAAAGGAAGGCCACCTAGTGGCGTTCGAGCGAAGGTCAGTTATATCTACTCAGTCAATAATCATAGCTCCTGAATAAAATACAAAAAGAAATTTGCTCTTAGGTGGCCCCTCTGTTGTATACTGTAGGTGTGCATAACCACACCTATTGGTGAGTAGTGTTATATAGGCAGTTACTTGTACCCGCATAGGTAGTTCCTGGGTCTCTAATATTTGATGCCAGAAAGCACAGTATACCTTGTAAAAGGCATCACCCAGAGAGGATTTTTTTGTAAAGTTCCTTGTAGCAAGTAGGCTATTGATTGGAAAAGTAAGAGTACTCCTTCTATAGATCATAGGAAAACAATAAGTGGTGATGTTTAACATATCAGGGATAACTTTTCACTCTTCCTTTGAGGTTTTCAAGGTGAGTATGGGAACATGAAGAGGTATTGGCAATAATGGAATGATTTCTTAAGGGTTTTTCTTTTTGCGTTAGACCACAAATCCAACAATTAGTTGGTTTCTTGCTAGAGCATAAGCTTTTGCTAAAGCTATCCGCAGGTTATTGTCCCGTGAATTTTCCTGCATGAAAAGAGAAAGGGTGAGAACAGCAGAAAACAGGAGGAAAATTTAGGTCTTCATAATTGCAGAGAAGTCTTGGTCCATGATCTTAGGAAAGCTGTCCATGTATTACAATTCCATCTGTTTCTGGGAAAGAATTTCTTTGGTTAACATTACCTTAGAGTCTCCAACAGGTGTGCAGTTCNAGAAAGGGGGAGAACAGCAGAAAACAGGAGGAAAATTAAGGTCTTCATAATTGCAGAGAAGTCTTGGTCCATGATCTTAGGAAAGCTGTCCATGTATTACAATTCCATCTGTTTCTGGGAAAGAATTTCTTTGGTTAACATTACCTTAGAGTCTCCAACAGGTGTGCAGTTCCAGGAGCCTGGAGGGGCCCGCTTAAGTTGTGACTTGTAGACCCAAGATTCAAGTCTCTTGAGCTTTGCTGTGGTGAGGGTGGAGAAAAAAACTTGGTAGAGGTCTTTTTATTAAAAAGAAAAAAAAAAAAAATTCAGGCTGAGCACAATGGCTCACACCTGTAATCTGAGCACTTTGGGAGGCCGAGGCAGGCTGATCACTTGAGGTCTGGGGTTCGAGACCAGCCTGGCCAACGTGGCGAAACCCCATCTCTACTAAAAATACAAAAAAAAGTTTAGCTGGGCATTGTGGTTTGTGCCCGTAATCCCAATTGCTTGGGAGGCTGAGAAAGAATCGCTTGAACCCAGCAGGTGGAGGTTGCAGTGAGCCGAGATCATGCCACTGCACTCTAGCCTGGGTGACAAAGGGAGACGCCATCTCAAAAATAAATTAATAAATAAAAATTATTTTAGATTCACGGGTACATGTGTAGTTTTGTAATACAGGTAAACTAGTGTAATGGAAATTTGATATAAAGATTCTTTTGTCACCCAGATACTAAGCCTAGTACCCAATGGTTATTTTTTCTGCTCCTCTCCCTCCTCCCAGCCTTCACAGTTTGTTAGGCCTCAGTGTCTGGTGTTTCTCTCTTTATGTCCATGTATTCTCATAATTTAGCTCTCACTTATAAGTGAGAACATGCAATATTTGTTTTTCTGTTCCTGCGTTAGTTTGCTAAGGATGATGGCCTCCAGCTTTCTCCATGTTGTTGCAAAGCACATGACCTCGTTCTTTGTTATGACTGCATAGTATTCCATGATGTATATGTACCACGTCTTTTTTCAACCAGTCTGTCATTGATGGTCATTTAGGTTGATTCCATGTCTTTGCTATTATGAATAGTGCTGCAGTGAACATATGTGTGAATGTGTTTTCCATTATGATTGCTGTGAGATGGCGTCTCATTGTGGTTTTGATTTGCATTTCTTTAATGATCAGTGATACAGAGTTTTTTTTTCATACGATTGTTGGCTTCATGCATATCTTCTTTTGAAAAGTTTACGTTCATATCCTTTATCCACTTTTTAATGGAGTTGTTTGTTTTTTTCTTGTATATTTGTTTAAGTTCCTTATAGATACTGGATATTAGACATTTGTTAGATGCATAGTTTTCAAATATTTTCGCAAATTCTGTAGGTGGTCTGTTTACTGATAGCTTAATTTTGCTGTGCAGGGGCTCTTTAGTGTAATTAGATCTCATTTATAATTTTTTGCTTTTGTTGCAGTTGCTTTTGGCATCTTCGTCATGAAATTTTTGCGAGTTCCTATGTCCAGAATGGTATTGCCTAGGTTGTCTTCCAGGGTTTTTAAAAATAATTTTGGATTTTACATTTAAGTCATTAATCCATCTTGAGTTACTTTTTGTGTATGGTTTAAGGAAAGGGTCCACTTTCAATCTTCTGCATATGGCTAGCTAATTATTCTAGCACCATTTATTAAATAGGGAATCCTTTCCCAATTGCTTATTTTTGTCAGCCTTGTTGAAGATTAGATAGTTGCAGGTGTGTGGACTGATTTCTGGGCTCTCTATTTTGTTCCATTGATCTGTGAGTCTGTTTTTGTGCCAGTTCCATGCTGTTTTGGTTGCTGTAGCCCTGTGGTTTAGTTTGAAGTAAGGTAGCATGATATCGCCTGCTTTGTTCTTTTTGCTTAGGATTGTCTTGGCCATTCAGGTTTTTTTTTTTTTTTTTTTTTTTTTCATTCCAAATGAATTTTAAAATAGTTTTTGTATAGTTTTGTGAAGAATCTCATTAGTAGTTTGACAAGAATAGCATTGAACCTATAAATTGCTTTGTGCAGTATGGCCATTTTAGGGATCTTGATTCTTCCTATCCATGAGTGTGGAATTTTTTGTTTTGTTTTGTTTTTCTCATCTCTGATTTATTTTGGCAGCGTTTTGTAATTCTACTTGTAGAGATTTTTTGCCTCCCTCATTAGGTATATTCCTAGGTATTTTATTATTTTTGTGGCAATTATGAATGGGACTGTTTTCCTGATTTGGGCCTCTGCTTGGCTGTTGGTGGTGTATAAAAGTAGTAGTGATTTTGTACATTGATTTTGTATCCTGGAACTTACTGATGCTGTTTATCAGCTTAAGGAGATTTTAGGCTGAGACTATGGGGTTTTCTAGATACAGAATTATGTCTTCTTCAAATAGGGATAGTTTGCCTTCCTATTTGGTTGTACTTCATTTCTTTCTCTTACCTGATCGCTCTGTTCAGGACTTCCAATATTATGTGGAATAGGACTGGTGAGAGAGGGCATCCTTGTCTTGTTCCAGTTTTTAAGAGGGATGCTTTTCGCTTTTGACTATTCAGTATAATGCTGGCTGTGCGTTTGTCATAAATGGCTCTTGCTGTTTTGAGGTATATTTCTTCAATAACTAGTATGCTGAGAGCTTTTAACGTGAATGGAAGTTGAATTTTACTGAAAGTCTTTTCTGCCTCTATTAAGATCATCACATGGGTTTTTTTTTTTTTTTTTCTGTTAATGTGATGCATTACATTTATTGATTTGCCTGCAGTGAACCAATGTTGCATCCCAGGGATAAAACTTACTTGGATTGTAGTGGATTCACTTTTTGATGTGCTGCTGGATTCAGTTTCCTTCTGTTCGGTTGAGGATATTTGCATCAATGTTCATCAAGGCTATTGGCCTGAAGTTATCTTTCTCGTGTGTGACTCTGCCAGGTTTTGGTATAAGCATGGTGCTTACCTCATAGAATGAATTAGGGAGAAGTCATTCATCCTCAATTTTTTTTTGTAGTAATTTCAATAAGAATGGCACCAGATCTTTTTTTGTACCTCTAGTAGAATTCAGCTGTGAATCTGTCTGGTCCAGGGCTTTTTTTGATTAGCAGGCTATTTATTACTGATTCATTTTGGACCTCATTATTGGTCTGTTCAGGGATTCAATTTTTTTCCTGCTTCATTTTTGGGAAGGTGCCCAGGAATTTATTCATTTCTTCTTGATTTTCTAGTATGTGTGCATAGAGGTTTTCATAATAGTCTCTGATAGTTATTTGCATTTCTGTGGGGTCAGTGGTAAGATCTTCTTTGGCATTTCTGATTGTGTTTATTTTAATCTCTATTTTCTTTTTCATTAGTCTAACAGCCTATCTATCTTATTAATTTTTTCAAAACATCAGTTCCTGGCCCTGTTGGCCAGGAATGACTGGAATGACTTTTAATTTCTCAATCTCCCTCACTTCAGCTCTAATGTGGGTCATTTCTTGTCTTCTGCTAGCTTTTGGATTGGTTTGCTCTTGCCTCTCTAGTTCTTTTTGTTGTGATGTAAGAGTGTTAACTTGAGATCAGTTTCACTTTTCGTTGTTGGCATTTAGCGCTATAAATTTCCCTCTTAACACTGCATTAGCTGTGTCTTAGAGATTCTGGTATGTTGTATATTTGTTCTCATTCACTTCAAAGAAGTTCTTGATTCCTGCCTAAATTTTATTATCTCCTGTAAAGTCATTCAGAAGTGGGTTAATTTTTATGTAAATATATGTTTATGAGCTATTTTGATGATATTGAATTCTATTTTATTGTGCTGTGGTCTGAGGGTATGGATTTTTTTTTTTAATTTGCTGAGGATTGTTTAGTGTCTGATTTTGTGGTCTATTTTAGAATATGTGCCATGTACAGATGAGAATAATGTACATTCTGTTGTTTTCAGTGAATAATTCTATAGACGTCTATTAGATCCATTTAGTCCTGTTTTGAATTAAGGTTCTGAATATCTCTGTTAATTTTCTGCCTCAATGATCTGTCTAATATTGTCAGTGGGATATTAAAGTCTCTGACTATTATTGTGTGGGAGTCTAAGTCTCTTTGAATGTCTCTAAGAACTTGTTTATGGGCCAGGCGCGGTGGCTCACACCTGTAATCCCAACACTTTGGGAGGCCGAGGAGGGTGAATCACCTCAGGTGAAGAGTTCAAGACCAAGCCTGGTCAACATGGTGAAACCCTGTCTCTACTAAAAATACAAAAATTAGCTGGGTGTGGTAGCTGGTGCCTGTAATCTCAACTACTTGGGAGGCTGGGGCAGGAGAATCACGTTAACCTGGGAGGTGGAGGTTGCAGTGAGCAGAGATTGCACCAGTGCACTCCCCCTGAGTGACAAGAGCAAGACTCCGTCTCAAAAAAAAAAAAAAAAAAAAAATCTGGGCTCCTGTGTTGGGTGCATATATGTTTAGGATAGTTAGCTTTTCTTGTTGAATTGAACCCTTTATCATTATGTAATGCCTTTCTTTGTCTTCTTAAGTTTTTGTTGACTCAAAGTCTGTTTTGTCTGAAATAAGGATCACAACCCCTGCTTTTTTTCTGTTTGCCATTTGCTTAGTAGATTTTTCTTTGTCTCCTTATTTTGAGCCTATGGTGGTCACCGCATGTTACATGGGTCTCATGAAGATACCCTTGGGTCTTCATCCTTTATCCAGCTTGCCACTGTGTGCCTTTTAATTGGGGCATTTAGCCCATTTACATTCAATGTTAGTACTGATATGTATGAATTTGATCCTGTCATTGTGCTGTTAGTTGTTCATTATGCCGACTTGTTTGTCTGGTTGCTTTATAGTGTCATTGGTCTGTGTCCTATAACGTGTGTTTTAGTGGCTGGTAATGGTCTTTCCTTTTCATATTTAGCGCTGCTTTCAGGAGCTCTTGTAAGTCGTGCCTGGTGGTAATAAATTTCCTCAACATTTGCTTGTCTAAAAAAGATATCTTATTTCTCCTTCATTTCTGAAGCTTGGTTTTCTCAGCTAGGAAGTTCTTGGTAGGAATTTCTTTTCTTTGAGAATATTCAATATAAGCCCCTAATCTCTTCTGGCTTGCAGGGTTTCTGCTGAGTGGTCCACTGTTAGTCTTATAAGCTTCCCTTTATAGATGACCTGTCCTTTCTTTCTAGTTGCCTCCAGCATATACAGTTTTTTCATTTCAACCTTGGAGAATCTTATGATTATGTGTCTTGGGGATGATCTTGTAAAGTATTTTGCTGGGGTGCTCTGCATTTCCTGAATTTGAATGTTGGCCTCTCTAGCTAGATTGGGGAAGTTTTCATGGGTAATATCCTGACATGTTTTCCAAGTTGCTTCCATTCTCCTCATCTCTTTTAATTTCCTGAGGATCACCAATGAGTCATAAATTCAGTCTCTTTACATAATCTCATATTTCTTGGAGGTTTTGTTTTCTCTTTTTTGTTCTTTTTTCTTTATTCTTGCCTGACTTTCTTATTTTAAAAATCCAGTCTTCAAACTCTGGGATTCTTTCCTCAGCTGTTAATACTTATGATTTTGTTATGAAATTCTTGTAGTGTTTTTTAGCCATATCAGGTCAGTTACGTTCTTTTCTATACTGATTCTTTTGTCTGTCAGCTCCTATATCATTTTATTGTGATTCTTAGCTTCCTTACATTGGGCTTCAAAATTATCTTGAATCTCAATGGGTAGGATTCTTTCTAATGAGGTTCAAGGGCAGTCTTTGATGTCATTTTCAGAATACCCAGTCTCCAAGGTTCTAGATTTTGAGAGATCTCGTTTTCATCAGTTGGTGTGTCACAAAAGCTTTGTTTACTTAATAAAATACATTCTGGCATAATGCATGCGTAATGCCTTATAATTTGCCCAGTAAAATGAATTTTCTGTCACTGAAATTTTCTACATGGATTCCCCGTAAAGGGAAGGAAACGTACCTGCTAAAAGCTTTTCAGCCACTCTCACTGCGTCTGTGCTCCTACACATAAAAGCTTCTGTCTAACCAAAATACATACAGACCATTTCAAGTATATACATATATGGTTTAATATTTATTTACTATTAAATTAAATAAAGATGAAGGTGGCAACTGAATGAAGTCTATCAATAAATATTCAAATTATCCTTAAGGTTGTGGAAATGCACCACCTGAAGTTTTTATTTTCTTCCAAGGATTTTGCGATTCAAAAACCAGACATTGATTACAAAGTATTTTTACTATTTTAGAACAGTTATTCTACCAATTGTTTTTTCAATTTGGATCAGCTTGCCCATTCCATGATGAGTTGTGAAGTGCAAGACTTTTAAAAATTATTAAATTGGTTAATTACTTCAATTGATTTTCTAATGACATACCAGTTTTATGTTCCTCAATTAAATCTAACTTGCTAGATTCACTTTGTTATTATTTTATTTAATTATTTTGCCTACAATGCTCATTGTCTGGCTGATGGGCTCATTTGTACCCCAAACTTGAGCAATTAGGCAGTGCACTCAAGAAACTAACCTTCATATGCACCCACAAATACAAATGGTAAAAAAAAAAAAAAAATGGCCTATATATGCATTAATGATATTAGCTAGTACATTTTTTCTCACATTATTTTTCTCAGATTTTAGAATCATAGTTATACAAGTATTATATATTATGAAAAACTTTGGGTATTATGGTAGTACTGGCTTCACTGAAAGTTCAGTAGAACTTACAAAGTTGATAGACCTCGGATTTGGGAGTGGACGATTTTTGACTTCTCATTCAATTTAATGAAAGTTATACAACTACTCATAAGCTGTGGCTCTTTGTGAGTTAGTTTGGTAAGCTATAGTTTTCAAGGAGCTGTCCATCGCATATGAAGTATCAAAATTTGTTGATGTAATATAGTTAAAAATAAATTGTATTATCTTTACAAGGTCTACAGCATCATATTTAGGTGCCAAATTTTATTACTAATATTGTTTATTCCTTCACTTTTTTCATCCTAATCATCTTGTCAAAGGCATATCAATTTTTGGCCAGGCATGGTGGCTCACACCTGTAATACCAGCACTTTTGGAAGCCGAGGTAACTGGGTCACTTGAGGCCAAGAGTTAGAGACTAGCCTGGCCAATATGGTGAAACCCCATCTCTCCTAAAAATTAAAAAACTAGCCAGGTGCGGTGGCACATGCCTGTAATCCAAGCTACCAGGGAGGCTTAGGCATGACAGTCGCTTGAAATTTGGGAGACAGAGGTTCCAGTGAGCCAAGATAGCACCATTGCACTCTAGTCTGGGTGACAGAGCGAGAATCTGTCTAAAAAAA
>NW_016825077.1:11543-20890 GCF_001698545.2 Rhinopithecus bieti | reverse complement strand
AAAAAAAAAAAAAAAAAAAAAAAAAAAAAAAAAAAAAAAGGCATATCAATTTTATTAATCTTTGCTAATAATAAATGGTTTAGCTGATACTGTGTATTGCATTTCTATTTTATTAATTTCTACTGTAGTCTATTTTCTTCCACATCCTAGATTTATTTTTTATTTTAAAATATTTTTTATTTATTTTTATTTCCAACTTTCATTCAAGGTTCAGGGATTATATGAGATGGCCAGACAAATGTAAACTTAGAGTCATGGGGGCTTGGTGGGCAGATCATTTCACCATCCAGGCAATAAGCATCATATCCGATAGGTAGTTTTTTTTGATCCTCACCATCCTCCCGCACCCCATGCTGAAGGAGGCCCAGGTGTCTTGTTCTCTTCTTTGTGTCCCTGTGCACTCAGTGTTTAGCTCTCACTTATAAGTGAGAAGGTGGGATATTTGGTTTTCTGTTTTTGCATTAATATTCTTAAGATAATGATCTCCAGCTCCATCCGTGTTGCTGCAAAGGACATTATCTCATTTGTGTTCTGACAGTGTGGTATTCCGTGGGGCGTATGTACCACATTTTCTTTAATCCAACGTTGATGGGCATTTAGGTTGATTCTATGTTTTTTCTATTGTTAATAGTGCTGCAAATGAACCTATGTGTCCATCTGTCTTTATGGTAGAACAATTTATATTCCTTTGGATATATACCCCAAAATAGGATTGCTGGGTAGAATGGTAGTTTTTTTGTATGTTCCTTGAAAAATCTCCAAACTTCTTTCCATAGTATATGAACTAATTTACATTCCCATTTGCAGTGTATAAGTAGTCTGTTTTCTCTGAAACCTCAACAGCATCTGTTATATTTTGACTTTTTAATAATAGCCATTCTGAGTGGTGTGAGATGGTATCTCATTGTGGTTTTTATTTGCATTTATTTTATAATCAGTGATGTTTACTTTTATGTATGTCTTCTTTTAAGAAGTGTCTACTCATGTCATTTGCCCATTTTTAATGACTTTTTTTCGTTTTTTACCTGTTAATTTGTTTAGATTCCTTATAGATTTGCGATAGCAGAACTTTGTCAGATGCGTAGTTTGAAAAAATGTTCTCCTATTCTTTAGGTTGTCTGTTTATTACTCTATTGATAGTTTATTTTGCAGTGCAGAAACTGTTTAATTTAATTAGGAACGATTTGTCAATTTTTGTCTTGTTATAATTGCTTTTGGAGGCTTTGTGATAAAATCTTTGCCATGGCTTATATCCAGTATGTTGTTTCCTAGGATTTCTTTTAGGGTTTTTATAGGTTTGGGTTTTACATTTAATTTTTTAATTCATTTTGAGTTGATTTTGAATATTAGGAAAAGGGAGGGGTCTAGTTTCATTCTTCTGCATATGACTAGCCAGATATGCCAGTACCATTTATTTTATAGGCAGTCCTTTCCCCATTGCTTGCATTTGGAGACTTTGTCAAAGATTAGGTGATTGTAGGTGTGTGGCTTTATTTCTGGGTTCATTAACCTGTTCCATTATTCTAAGTGTCTGTTTTTTGTACGAGTACATGGTTTTTTTGCTTTGCGTAGCCTTGTAGTATAGTTTTAAGTCAGGTAATGTGATGCCTTCTGGTTTGTTATTTTGGCTTAAGATTGCTTTGGCTGTTCAGGCTCTTTATTCATTCCATATAAAATTTAAAATAGGTTTCTCCACTTCTGTTGAAAATACCATTGGTAGCTTTAAAGAAATAACATTTCTGTAAATTGCTTTGAGCAGTATGTCCATTTTAACAATATTGATTCTTCCCATCCATGAGCATGGAATGTTTTCCACTTGTGTCATCTCTGATTTGTTTCAGAAGTGTTTTGTTATTTTCATTGTGGATGTCATTCACCTCCCTGGTTAGATCTATTCCAGGGTGTTTTATTTTGTTGCCACTCTTGTGAATGGGATTGTGTTCTTGATTTAGATCTCAGCTTGTCTATTGTTGATGTATAGAAATGCAACTGATATTTGTACATTGATTTTGTATATTACAAGTTTACTGAAGTTGTTTATCACTTCTAGAGGCTTTTGGGCAGAAACTATAGGGTTTTCTATGTATAAAATCATATTATCTGTGAAGAGAGATAGTTTGTCTTCTCTTCCTATTTGGATGTATTTTATTTTTTTTCTCTTACCTAACTGCTCTGGGTAGGACTTTTAGAACTATGTTGAATAGGAGTGGCGAGAGTGGGCATCCATGTCTTGTGCCAGTTTTCCAGGGGAACGCTTCTAGTTTTTGCCCACTCAGGATGACATTGGATGTGGGATTTTCATAGATGACTCACTGTTTTGAGGTATTGTCCCTCAGTGCCTAGTTTGTTGAGGGTTTTTAACATGAAAGGATGTTGACGTCTATCTAAAATCTTTTCTCTGTCTATTGAGATGATCATGTGATTTTGGTTTTTAGTTCAGTTTATTTGATGAATCACATTTATTGATCTGCATATATTTAACCAGCCTTGTATCCCAGAAATAAAGCCTACTTGATCATGGGGATTAGCTTTTGATGTGCTGCTGAATTTTTTCTGCTTGTATTTTCATGAGGATTTTTGATGTATGTTCATCAGGGATATTGGCCTGAAGTGTTCTTTTTTTGTTTTGTCTTTGCCAGGTATTGGCATCAGCATGATGCTGGCCTTGTAGAATGAGTTAGGGTGAAGTCTGTCCTCCTCAATTTATTGTAGTAGTTTTCATATGATAGGTTCCAGCTGTTCTTTATATATGTCTGGCAGAATTCAGCTGCGAATTCATCTGACCAGGGCTTTTCCTGATTGATAGGCTTTTTATTAGTGATTCAATTTTGGAAATTATTGCTCTGTTTAGGGTTCAATTTCTTCCTGGTTCAATCTTGGGAGGCTGTAAGTTTCCAGGAATGTATACATTTCTTCTTGGTTTTCTACTTTGGGTACATAGAGGTGTTCATAACAGTCTCTGAGGGTTTTCTGTATTTCTGTGAGGTCAGTGGTAATGTCCTCTTTGTTATTTCTGATTGCGTTTATTTCAGACTTCTCTCTCTTTTTCTTTATTAGGCTAGGTAGTGGTCTATTAATGTCGTTTATTTTTAATAGAACCAATTTATGGTTTCATTGACCTTTTGTATATATTTTGCAACCTAGTTTTCTTCAGCTTAGCTCTGATTTGCTTATTTCTTCTCTTCTGCTTGTTTTGGTATTGGTTTGCTCTTGTTTTTTTAGTTACCCTAGTTGTGATATTAGATTGTTAATTTGAAGTCTTTCTAATTTTTGATATGGACATTTAGTACTATATGCTTTCCTGTTAAATCTGCTTTAGTTGTGTCCCAGAGATTCTGGTATGTTTTATCTGTTTTCAATAATTTCACTAATTTCAAATAACACTTGATTTCTACCTGAATTTTATTTTTTACCCAAAACTCATTCAGAAGCAGGTTAATTTCTATGTAATTGTATGGTTTTGAGAGATCTTCTTAGTATTTATTTCTATTTTTATTGCACTGTGTTCAAAGAGTGTGGTTGATGTGATTTTACCTTCTTTCAATTTGTTGAGAATTGTTTTATTCTTCAGTGTGTGGTCAGATTTGAAGTGTGTGCCATGTGCGGATGAAAATATATCCTCTTTTTTTTTTTTTTTTTTTTTTTTGCTTTTTACGAATTTCAACTTTTATTCTAGATACAAGGGATACATGTGCAGGTTTGTTACATGGGTATCCTGGGTATATTGTACCCAGGGAATAAGCATGGTACCCAATTCCCAATTTTTAGCTTTGTACCTATGACCCCCTCTTTCCCTCTCCCCTCTAGTAGTACACAGTGTCTATTGTTCCCATGTTTGTGTCCATGTGTGCTCAATGTTTAGCTCCCATTTATGAATTAGAACGTGCAGTATTTTGGTTTTCTGTTCCTGCATTAATTCATTTAGGATGGCCTACAGTTCCATCCGTGTTGCTGCAAAGGACATGACTCCATTCATTTTTATTGCTGAATAGGATTCCATTATATATATATATATCACATTTTCTTTACCCAGTTCACCTTTGATAGGCACCTTACTTGATTTCATTTTGTTGCTATTGTGAACAGTGTGGTGATGAACATCGAGTGCATGTGTCTTTTTGGTATAATGATATATTTTCCTTTGAGTATATACCCAGTAACGGGATTGCTGAGCCAAATTGTAGTTCTATTTTAAGTTATTTGAGAAATCTCCAAACTGGTTTCCACAGTGCCTGAACTCATTTACATTCCAAACCAACAGTGTATAATTGTACCCTTTACTCCACAGCCTTGCGAGAATCTGTTGTTTTGACTTTTCAACAATAGCTGTTCTGACAGGTGAGAGATGGTATCTCATTGCGATTTTGATTTACATTTCTCTGATGACTAGCAATGTTGAGCATCTTTTACATACTTGTTGGCTGTGTGTATCACTTATTTGTGTGTGTATGTGTGTGTATGTTCAACTCATTCATTTATTCAACAAATGTATATATATATTTTTAATTTTTCATAGGTTATTGGGGAACAGATGGTGTTTGGTTACATGAGTAACTTCTTTGGTGGTGGTCTGTGAGATTTTGTTGCACCCATCACCAGAGCAGTATACCATGCACCCAATTTGTGGTCTTTTATCCCTCACTCCCTTCCTTTCCTTTCCTCCTGAATTCCCAGAGTCCATTGTGTTTTTCTTATGCCTTTGCATCCTCATAGCTTAGCTCCCACATATGAGTGACAACATACGATGTTTGGTTTTCATTCCTAAGTTACTTCACTTAGAATAATGTTCTCCAATCTCATCTGGTGTCTGTGAATGCCATTCATTCATTCCTTTTTATGGCTAAGTAGTATTCCATCTTATACCACAGTTTCTTTATCCACTTGTTGATTGATAGGAACTTGGGTTGGTTCCACGTTTTTGCAATTGCAAATTGTGCTGCCGTAAACACTCCTGTGCAAGTATCTTTTACATATAGTGACTTCTTTTCCTCAGGACAGATACCTAGTAGTGGGATTTCTGGATCAAACGGTAGTTCTACTTTCAGTTCTTTGAGGAACATCCACACTGTTTTCCATAGTGGTTGTACTAGTTTACATTCCCACCAGCAGTGTTGGAAGTGTTCCCTGTTCACTGCATCCACACCAACATCTATTATTTTTTCATTTTTTGATTATGGCCATTCTTGCAGGAGTAAGGTGATATCTCATTGTGGTTTTGATTTGCATTTTCATGATCATTCCTGATGTTGAGCATTTTTTCATATGTTTGTGGGCCATTTGTGTATCCTCTTTTGAGAATGGTCTAATCGTATTCTTAGCTCTCATTTTGATGAGATTTTTTTTTCTTGCTAATTTGTTTGAGTTCTTTGTAGATTCTGGATACTAGTCTTTTGTCAGATGTATAGACTGTGAAGATTTTGTCCCGCGCTGTGTGTTGTGTGTTTACTCTGCTGACTGTTCTTTTGGCTGTGCAAATGCTCTTTAGTTTAATTAAGTCCCAGCTATTTATATTTGTTTTTATTGCATTTGCTTTTGGGTTCTTGGTCATGAAATTCTTGCCTAAGTCAATGTCTAGAAGGGTTTATCCAATGTTGTCTTCTAGAACTTTTACAGTTTCAGGTCTTAGATTTAAGTCCTTGATCCATCTTGAGTTGATTTTTGTTTAAAGTGAGAGATGAGGATCCAATTTCATTTTCTTACATGTGGCTTGCCAATTATTCCAGTACCATTTGTTGAATAGGGTGTCTTTTCCCCACTTTATTTTTTTGTTTGCTTTGTCCAACATCAGTTGGCTGTAAGTATTAGGGTTTATTTCTGGCTTCTCTATTCTGTTTCATTGGTCTATGTACTTATTTTTATACCAGTACCATGATGTTTTGGTGACTATGGCCTTATAGTATAGTTTGAAATCAAATGTGATTCATCCAGATTTGTTATTTTTGCTTAGTCTTGCTTTGTCTATGCAGGATCTTTTTTGGTTCCATATGAATTTGAGGATTGTTTTTTCTAATTCTGTGAAGAATGATGGTGGCATTTTGATGGGAATTGCATTGAATTTGTGGATTGCTTTTGACAGTATGATCATTTTCGCAATATTGAGTCTACCTATCCATGAGCATGGGATGTGTTTCCATTTGTTTGTGTTGTCTATGATTTTTTTCAGCAGTGTTTTGTAGTTTACCTTGCAGAGGTATTTCACCTCCTTCTTTAGGTATATTCTTAGGTATTTTGTTTTATTTTTGCAGCTATTGTAAAAGCAGTTGAGTTCTTGATTTGCTTCTTAGCTTGGTTTCTGTTGGTGTATAGAAGAGCTATAGATTTATGTACATTGATTTTGTAACAGGAGACTTTGCTGATTTCTTTTATCAGTTCTGTGAGCTTTCTGGAGAAGTCTTTAGGGTTTTCTAGGGAAGCAATCATCATCAACAAAGAGCAAAAGTTTGACTTCCCCTTTACCAATTTGGATGCCCTTTATTTCTTTCTCTTGTCTGATTGCTCTGGCTAGGACTTCCAGTACTATGTTGAAGAGGAGTGGTGAGAGTGGCCATCCTTGTCTTGTTCCAGTTCTCAGAGGGAACGCTTTCAACTTTTTCCCATTCAGTATTATGTTGGCTGTGGGTTTGTCATAGATGGTTTTTATTACATTGTACTACATTTTATTACATTACATCCCTTGTATGTTGGTTTTGCTGAGAGTTTTAATCATAAAGGATGCTGGATTTTGTTGAATGCTTTTTCTGTGTCTATTGAGGTGATCGTGTGATTTTTTTTTTATTCTGTTTATGTGGTGTATAATGCTAATTGATTTACAGATGTTAAACCATCCCTGCATTCCTGGTATGAAACCCACTTGATCTTGGTGGATTATTATTATTATTATTATTATTATTATTTTTGATATGTTGTTGGATTCAGTTAGCTAGTATTTTGTTAAGGATTTTAGCATCTGTGTTCATCAGGGATGTTGGTTTGTAGTATTTTTTCTTTTTTGTTTATGTCCTTTCCTAGTTTTGGTGTTAGGATGATACTAGCTTCATAGAATGATTTAGGGAGGGTCCACTCTTTCTCTATCTTGTGGAATAGTGTCAGTAGGATTGATCTCAATTCTTCTTTGAATGTCGGTAGGTTTCTGCTGTGAATCCATCTGATCCTGGACATTTTTTTGTTGGTAATTTTTTTATTACCATTTCAATCTTGCTGCTTGTTTTGGTCTGTTCAGAGTATCTAATTCTTCCAGATTTAAGCCATGAAGGTCATATCTTTCCAGGAATTTACCCAACTCCTCTAGGTTTTCTAGTTTATGTGCATAAAGGTGTTCATAGTAGCCTTGAATGATCTTTTGTATTTCAGTGGTGTCAGTTGTAATATGTCCCATTTCATTTCTAATTGAGCTTATTTGGATTTTCTGTCTTTTTGGTTAATCTTGCTAATTGTTTATCAATTTATCTTTTCAAAGAACCAGCTTGTTTCATTTATCTTTTGTATTTTTNATAGAATGATTTAGGGAGGGTCCACTCTTTCTCTATCTTGTGGAATAGTGTCAGTAGGATTGATCTCAATTCTTCTTTGAATGTCGGTAGGTTTCTGCTGTGAATCCATCTGATCCTGGACATTTTTTTGTTGGTAATTTTTTTATTACCATTTCAATCTTGCTGCTTGTTTTTGGTCTGTTCAGAGTATCTAATTCTTCCAGATTTAAGCCATGAAGGTCATATCTTTCCAGGAATTTACCCAACTCCTCTAGGTTTTCTAGTTTATGTGCATAAAGGTGTTCATAGTAGCCTTGAATGATCTTTTGTATTTCAGTGGTGTCAGTTGTAATATGTCCCATTTCATTTCTAATTGAGCTTATTTGGATTTTCTGTCTTTTGGTTAATCTTGCTAATTGTTTATCAATTTATCTTTTCAAAGAACCAGCTTGTTTCATTTATCTTTTGTATTTTTGTTTGTTTGTTTCAATTTCATTTAGTTCTGCTCTGATCTTTGTTACCTACTTTCTTCTGCTGGGTTTGCGTTTGGTTTGTTCTTATTTCTTTAGTTCCCTGAAGTGTTACCCTAGATTGTCTGTTTGTGCTTTTTCAGACCTTTTGACATAGGCATTTAGGGCTATGAACTTTGCTCTTAGCACTGCCTTTGCCATATCCCCTTGGTTTTGATAGGTTGTGCCACTATTGCTAATCAGTTCAAAAAATTTTTTAATCTCTATCTTGATTTCATTGTTGAGTCAGTAATCATTGAGGAGCAGGTTATTTAATTTCTATGTATTTGCATGGTTGTGAAGGTTTTTTTTGGAGTTGATTTCCAGTTTTTTTCCACTGTGGTCTGAGAGGAGGGTACTTGGCATAATTTCAATTTTCTTGAATTTATCAAGGCTCATTCTGTGGCACATCATATGGTCTATCTTGGAGAAAGTTTCATGCGCTGTTGAATATAATGTATATTATGCAGTTGTTGGGTAGAATTTTCAGTAAATACCTGTTAAGTCCATTTTCACCAGGATGTTGTTTAAATACATTGTTTCTTTGTTGACTTTCTGTCTTGATGATGTGTCAGTGCTGTCAGTGGAGTATTCAACTTCCCCACTATTATTGTGTTGCTTTCTGTCTCATTTCTTAGGTATATTAGTAATTATTTTATAAATTTGGGAGCTCCAGTGTTAGGTACATGTATATTTAGGATTGCGATATTTTCCTGTTGGGCAAAGTCTTTTTATCATTATATAATGCCCCCTTTGTCTTTTTTAACTGCTGTTGCTTTAAAGTTTCTTTTGTGATATAAGAATAGCTACCCCTAGCCGGATGTGGTGGCTCACACCTGTAATCCCAGCACTTTGGGAGGCTAAGGTGGGTGAATCATGAGGTCAAGAGATCAAGATCATCCTGACCAATATGGTAAAGCCCAGTCTCTACTAAAAATACAAAAATTAGCTGGGCATGTTGCTGTGTACCTGTAGTCCCAGCTACTTGGGAGATTGAGTCAGGAGAATCACTTGAAACTAGGAGGCAGAAGTTGCAGTGACCCAAGTGCCACTGCACTCCAGCTTGGTGACAGAGCAAGATGCTATCTAAACAAACAAATACAAACAAAAAACTCTGGTCACCTATGGTGTCCTTTTGTTTGCATAGGACGTCTTTTTCCATCCCTTTACCTTAAGTTTATGTGAGTCCTTATGTGTTAGATGTGTCTCTTGAAAGCAGCAGATGGTTGGTTGGTGAATTATTATCCATTCTGCAATGCTGTATCTTTTAAGTCGAGCATTTAGGTCATTTACATTCAATGTTAGTATTGAGATGTGAGGTACCATTCCATTCATCATGTTATTTGTTGCGTGTATACCATGGCTTTTT
>NW_016825077.1:3973-7909 GCF_001698545.2 Rhinopithecus bieti | reverse complement strand
TTTTTTTTTTTTTTTTTTTTTTTTTTTTTTCGTTGAGATGGTCTGATAGTCCTTTAACTTTTGAAGTTGCTATATTTTCAATGGATTATTTTGTTTTTGTATTATTTCATGCCCTTAAAGGTTTGACTGTGGTTTAAGTTGGGTTGAGTAGACTATCTTTACTTCTGGAAGATTTTACTGGGCCAAACCTCAGCTCAACACTCCTGGGCTACATGCTCTAATCATGGTGGGGCTGAACCAGGCTCACAGCTTTGTTATCTGGCCTCTCAATATTAAGCACCTGCTGCAATTGAGGAGCCAAGGTGTTTCTGATATGCTGGCAACAACACCTTGGTGAGGGTAATCGCCAAAGTGCTGCTTCACAGTTGTGGCAGTGGAGATCACACTCATGTGTGCATGCCAGTGGTGGCAGTGGCACAGCTTCTGTGCTTTTAAAAATGGAGGCTTTAGAGTCTTGAGGATGTCATGGCAGCTGTCATGCCCCCTGATAAATCTACACTTAACTTTGAATTTACATCCTTTTAGATATCACTTTTATTTTTTCTAATCATGTGCATTGCACTGTTTATTAAATATATCGCAATAGGAAAGTTGACTGGGACCAATCTTATAGCGTTCATTCCAATTACATATCTCACAAATTTCAATACAGGTTGGCTTAACATAAAACCTTCATTTCCTTGGTATTCAGTTTATTCTTGTTCTGCTTTGTGCTGTGTTAGCAGTTTTATGGAAGCAATCAATTAGAGTTCTGAGAACTTCATTAGAGTTCTGAGAACTCCCACCTAGTCCAATGGTATGATGGGATTTCTAGAAATTGTATTATTAGTATATTTTGATACTAATACTGATTTTCTTAGGAATATTTATAAATAATGTCCTTCTAATCTTAGCCAGCTCGATTGCACATCAAGTTTCTTTCACAAGATTAATCTTCCACACACCTACATCTCTCATATCCATTCACTTTTGTCCTTCTCCCATTCTGGAACAATCCAGCAGCTACTTTAGGAAAAGACTTTCTCTCTTCTTTCCCTCAACAAAACAAAATAGAACATCCTCACCCTGTTAGCCTTTCCTTATCAAAGACACATCGCACCTTCTCTGTATACTTGTATATATAGTTTTTTCTTATGGATTTCACTCATTTTAATTACACATATTAATTAAAATTTTAATACATAGTGACCTTAATTTCTAGTGAACATCAGAAGCAAGCAACTGTGTTTGATGTTTGCTGTCACACTGTGTGATGCCATCACACCAGCAATCTGTAAATTGGCAATCGAGAATCATAATTTCTAGAAGCGTGTGCTTTCCCATAGTACAATTTGTTAATCAGAGCATGTTAAGACGTGAGTCCTAATTATATGATTATAGAATGCTTCCCCTTCTTAATACATCAACTGGGCTGATGTATAATAATAGATTACACATGCAAGAACTACCTGGCTCTGAACCTATTTAATAAAAGTTTCTAGGGAAACTGAAAGAGAGCAAGGGAAGCAAAACAAAGACAAAAGAGGAAATTGTTGCCTCACACACATATAGCTACAGAAAACAATAAACTCAACCTAACTCATAGCCCGATAAATATAAAATTTTACACTAAAGATCTCTTTACTTCAGATCCTGTTAAACAATACACAGTGTTTGACTTTTACCAAATGATTACAAGAAATACTAAAGGTAAGAAGAAGAAGTGATTGAAGAGACAAAGGAAACATTAAAACAGAACTAGATATGACACAGATTTGGGGATTATCTGATAAATAATTTAATTATCTCTATTCTGATTATTTGATATTATCAAACAATCTGATTATCTGATATGTTAAGGGCTCTAGTGGAAAAGCAGACAACATGTGACAACAGATGGGTAATGTAAGCAGAGAAAATTGAAACTATAATACAGAATCAAAGTAAAATGCTAGAAATCAAAACCACTCCAATAAAATAATGTCTTTGATGGGATCACCAGTAGATTGGATACAGCCAATAAAATAATCAGTGAGTTGAAAATATGTCAATATAAACTTTCTAAACTGAAATGCAAATAGAAATAATACTCAAAAAAGTATACACAAAATATTCACGAACTGTGGGACAATTCAAGTAGCATAACGTATTTGTATTGGAAATACCATAAAAGAGATAGAGAAGTATTTAAAGCACTTATGGCTGAGAAGTTTTAATAAGCAGTGACAAACCACAACGCTCAGGAAAGCCACAGATTCAGGAAACTTAGGGAAGACCAACAAGATAAATACTAAAAGTGTGCAATTAGGCATATTATATTTGAATGGCAGAAAGTCAAAGACAAGTAAAAAAAATCTTGAAAGAAATCAGGTGCTATGATCTGAGTATTTGTGTACCTCTCCCAAAATTCATATGTTGAAACTTAACCACCAACATGATAGTGTTATGAGGCGAGACTGTAGATGATTGGGTCATAAGGGTAGAGACCCCATGGATTAAGAAACTTATAAAACAGACCCAGAGAGACCATTTTTTACCCTTCTACCATGTGAGAACGTAGCAAGAAGTTGCCGTCTGTGAACCAGAAAGTAGGCTCTCACCAAACACTGAATCTGATGACTCCTTTGATATGGGGATTCCCAGGCCGTAGGACTATAAAAAATAAATTTCTGTTGTTCATAAGCCACTCTGTATTTTATAATTCCAGCCTGAACAAACTAAGGCACTAGAAATGGGAACTTTGCCTACAGATGAACAAAATGTTTAAAGAAGTTTTCATAAAGAAAAAATATAGTAAAGTCCAAAACTCACATCTCTGCTTAAAAGAGCATTAGAAAAGGAATAAAGGAAAGTAAATTAATCCTAATGGATGTAATAGAAAATCATTTGTCAAAATAATAGCAACAATTAGGTTATTATAACTCATGGATAAATGAAATAAATGACAGCAATATGATAAGGGACAGGTTGGAGGGAGGAATTTGAATATTCTGTTATAAGGAACTTGCACTACTCATGAAGTGGTATGTTATATGAAAGTTGACTTGGATTGGTTGTAAACATATATTGCAAACTATAGGGCAAATAATAAAATAAATGAGGAAGTACAATCAGTATACTAATACAGGAGAAAAAAATGAAATCAGCTAAGTATATAGTTGAACTGAACAGTGCCATTTTATGAGTCAGAGTTCTCTAGAGAAACAACAAATATATGTCTATATGTACACACACAAAATCATGTGCTGTATAATGACATTTTGGTCAATGACAGATAACAGATCACACACATATATGACAGTGATCCTATAAGATTATAATGGAGCTGAAAATTCCTATCACCTCATGTCCTCATATTCATTGTAATGAAGTAGTGAAACACATGACATAACTCACATGTTTGTGATGATGCTGGCGTAAACAAACCTAATGTGCCTCCAGTTATATAATATAAAAGTATAACACATACACTTATGTGTAGTATGGTAATATTAACAATAATACATGAATATGTTACTGGTTTATGTACAGTTGACCCTTGAACAATATGAGGGTCAGGGACTCCAGCCTCTCTTTTCATAGTTGAAAATGTATGTATAACTTTTGACTACCCCAAACTTAATGACTAATAGCTTGCTGTTCACCACAAGCCTGCTGATAATGTAAGCAATTGATTAGCAAATATTTTGTTATATGTATTATATGCTATATTCTTAAGACCAGCTGGAGAAAAAATGTTATTAAGAAAATAATAATGTACATTTGGAATCTTCACAGAAAAATTCATAAAGGAAAAGAAAATATATTTAATATTCATTAAGTGGAAGTAGATCATCACAAAAACTTCTCATTGACCTCAAGTTTTGTAAGTTGAGGAGGAGGAGGAAGAGGTCTTGCTCTCTCACTGGTAGCAAAGATTAAGGTGGGAGAGATAGAAGAGGCTGAAGGGGAGGCAGG
>NW_016825077.1:0-1098 GCF_001698545.2 Rhinopithecus bieti | reverse complement strand
AATATAATGAAAATAATTGCTTTATTTAAAAAAATTTTATGAGTACATAGTAGGTGTATGTATTTATGGGTTACGTGAAATATTTTGATACAGGCATGTAATTCGCATTAATTTCATCAGAGTAAGTAGAGTATTCATTACTTCAAGTATTTATCCCTCATGTTTAAAACAATCTTATTATAGTCTTTTAATTATTTTAAAATGTACAGTTGGATTATCTTTTTACCATAGTCACCCAGGTTGTGCTATCAAATACTAGGCATTTATTCTTTCTATTCATTGTACTCATTCACAATCTTTCCTTCACCCCCACCCCTCCAGATACCCTTCTAAGCCCCTGATAACCATCCTATTCTGTCTCCATGAGTTCAATTATTTTTATTTTTACCTGGCACAGATAATGTGAGAAAATGTGATGTTTAGCTTTATGTGCCTGGCTGATTTCACTTAACATAATGACCTCAATTTCTATCCATGTTGTTGAAAACGTCAGGATCTCATTCTTTTTTATGGCTGAATAGTACTCCATTGTATATATGTACCACATTTTCTTTATTCATTTGTCTGTTGATTTATAAGCACTAAGGTTGCTTATAAATTTTGACTATTGTGAATAGTGCTGTAAAAACAAAGGAGTAGAAATATCTCTGTAATATACTAATTTTCTTTATTTTGGGTATATACATAGAATTGGGAGTGCTGGATCCTATGGTAGCTGTATTTTTAATCTTTTGAGGAATCTTCAAATTGTTTTATATAGTGGTTGTATAATTTTCATTCCCACCAACAATGTATGAGGGTTCCCTTCTCTCCACATCCTCACCAGGATTTTTTGTTATGTGTCTTTTGGATAAAACCCACTTTAACTGGCGTAAAATGATACCTCAGTTTAGTTTGTGATTTACATTTTTCTGATGATCAACGATGTTGGGCACCTTTTCATATACCTGTTTGTCATTGATATGTCTCCTTTTGAGGTATGTCTATTTACATTGTTTATTCATTTTTATTTATTTATTTATTTTGGTGTAAAATTCTTTTATTTATTTATTTATTTATTTACTTATTTTTATTATACTTCAAGTTCTAGGGTACATG
>NW_016825076.1:5690-7146 GCF_001698545.2 Rhinopithecus bieti | reverse complement strand
AAAAAAAAAAAAAAAGAAAAGAAATTCCAACCAAGAATTTCTTATTCACCCAAATTAATCTTCATAAGCAAAGGAGAAATAAAATCCTTTTCAGACAAGCAAATGTTGAGGGAATTTATTGCTTCCATACATGCTTTACAAGAGGTCCCTGAAGGTCCAATACTAAACATGGAAATATAAGACCATTATTAGCTACCACAAAACACACTTAAGTACATAAACCACTGAAAGTATAAAGCAATCACACAATAAAGTCTGCATAACAATGAACTAAAATGATGAAAGAATTAAACAAGCAAACATCAGTATTAACCTTGAATATAAACAGGCTAAATGCTCCATTTAAAGGGCACAGAGTGGCAAGTTGGATAAAGAAGCAAAGTCCAACCATATGCTATCTCCAACAGATATATCTCACATACAAGGAGAAACATAGGTTCAAAGTAAAAGGATAGAGAAAAATCTACCAAGGAAACAAAAACTAAAAAGAGAAGCGATTGCTATTATAATTTTATTCAAAACAGACTTTAAACCAACAATGATCAAAAAGACAAAGAAGGGCATTACATAATAATAAAGAATTTGATTCAATAAGAAGACATAACTTTTCTAAATATATATGCACCCAACAATGGAGTACCCAGATTCATAAAACAAGTTCTTAGAGACCTATGAAGAGACTTAGATTACCACACAATAATAGCTGGAGTTCCCAACACCCCACTGACAGTATTAGACAGATTATCAAGACAGAAACATAACAAAGATAGATTCGAGACCTAAATTCGAGAATTGACCAAATAGGCCTAACATATGTACTGAAAACTTCACCCAAAAAGAATACAATACACATTCTTCTCATCTGCACATGGAACGTATCTTTTTTTTCGCTTTTTTCTTCAACCTTTAAGTTCAGGAATACCTGTGAAGGATGTGCAGGTTTGTTACATAGGTAAGTGTGTTCCACGGTGCTTTGCCACACAGATCAACCCATCACCTAGGTATTAAACCCAGCATCCATTAGCTATTCTTCCTGATGCTCTCCCTCTCCCTAACCCCTCAACAGGTCCCAGTGTGTGTTGTTTTCCCCATGTGTCCATGTGTTCTCGTCATTCAGCTTCTACTTATGAGTGAGAACATGTGGTGTTTGGTTTTCTCTTGCTGTGTTAGTTTGCTGAGGATAATGGCTTCCAACTCCATTCATGTCCCTACAAAGGACATGATCTCGTTCCTTTTTATGGCTGCATAGTATTCCATGGTGTATTTGTACCACATTTCCTTTATCCAGTCTATCATTGAGGGGCATTTGGGTTGATTCCATGTCTTTGCTATTGTGAATAGTGCTGCAATGAACATATGCATGCATGTATCTTTATAGTAGAATGATATATATTCCTTTGGGTATATACTCAGTAATAGGATTACTGGGTCAAATGGTATTTCTGCCTCTAGATCT
>NW_016825076.1:0-2075 GCF_001698545.2 Rhinopithecus bieti | reverse complement strand
TTAAATGTAAAATCCAAAACTATAAAATCCTAGAAGAAAATCTAGGTAATACCATTCAGGATACAGTCACAGACAAGGTTTTCATGATAAAAACACCAAAAGCAATAGCAACAAAAGCAAAAATTGACAAATGAGATCTAATTAAACTAAAGAGCTTCTGTACAGCAAAAGAAACTATCATCAGGGTGAACAGACAACCTAAAGAATGGGAGAAAATTTTGCAATTATCCATCTAACAAAGGTCTAATATCCAGATTCTATGAGGGACTTTAACGAATTTATAAGAAAAAAGCAAACAACAACATTCAAAAGTGGGCAAAGGACATGAACAGACCCTTCTCAAAAGAAGAAACTCATGCAGCCAACATACATTTGAAAAAAAGCTCAACATCACTCATTGGAGAAATGCAAATCAAAATCACAATGAGATGCCATCTCACTCCAGTCAGAATAGTGATTATTAAAAGTCAACAAACAACAGATGCTAGCAAGGTTGCGGAGTAAAAGGAACACTTTTACACTGCTAGTCAGGATGTGAATTAGTTCAACCATTGTGGAAGACACCGTGGTGATTCCTCAAAGCTCTAGAGGCAGAAATACCATTTGACCTAGCAATCTCATTACTGGGTATATACCCAAAGGAATATAAATCATGTACTATAAAGATACACATACACGTATGTTCATTGCAGCACTATTCACAATAGCAAAGACATGGAATCAACCCACATGCCCCTCAATGATAGACTGGATAAAGAAAATGTGGTACATATACACCATGGAATACTATGCAGCCATAAAAGGAATGAGATCATGTCCTTTTCATGGACATGGATAGAGTTGGAAGCCATTATCCTCTGCAAATTAACACAGAAACAGAAAACCAAACACCACATGTTATCACTTATAAGTGGGAGCTGAATGATGACAACACATGGTCATATGGGAAAACAACACACACTGGGGCCTGTCAAGGGGTTAGGGAGAGAGAGAGCATCAGGATGAATAGCTAATGGGTGCTGGGCTTAATACCTAGGAGATGGGTTGATCTGTGCAGCAAAGCATGATGGCACACGTTTACCTATGTAGCAAACCTGCACATCCTGCACAAATACCCATTAACTTAAAGTAAAAGTTGAAGAAAGAAAAAAGTTTCATTTACTAGATTTGCCAGAATTGAAATGTTAATAATAATCAGTAATGACAAGTGTGTGAAGAACCAGAGACTCTCAGATACTGTTGTTAGGGAGTTTGAATAGTGTTTGGGTAGTAACTCGGAATTCTCTATTATATTGTAAAGTATGCGTAACTCATAACCCAGAAATTCCACTTTAAAAAATTTATTCTATTCAATGCCCACTCAAGTGCACAAATAAGTATATAATACACATTGCAGCTTTGTTTTAATTATGATAAGTTATAAATAATCTAAACATCCATTAATGGGAAAGGGTAAATAAATTAAGGAACATCTATATAATGGAATATTGTACCACCATTAAAAGAATGAGGTATGGATATATATAGATATGGAAAGCTGTCTGAAATATTGTAAATTGCACCTATATATGCATTATATGCATCTGCAAATGTTATATGCTACATACATACTTATGCATATGAAGTCAGGCAATTCAGAACTGCAACAACTATCCTGCCTCCATGAAGGGAAGACTAAGAGAGTCTAAGGAAAACCATGCCACAAGCATTAAATCTCCAAGGCTTGGAAAATGTCACCTCCATACTTCTGGTTATGTGAGAGAATAAACATCCTAATTGTTTTAATCAGCTTTTGTTGTATCTTCTGCACTTATAGTCAGAAAAGTTTTAACTGTCATGGCTGGTTAATTAATACAGCTCTAAAACAGGGGCATGACAATTTAACATAAATTGATGGGATATTTTGGTGTTATATGCACATAGCCTCAGAGAAGGTTTCACAGATTAAGGAACTGCAAGGGCAGAATGGAGAATAAATTCTATTTGTTACATATTCTTCATTGTTTCTTTTCATAGGAAATAAGATTGAATTAAATTAAGACAAATCTCTTAGATTCAAACATCTGGTAACATAA
>NW_016825075.1:21557-69121 GCF_001698545.2 Rhinopithecus bieti | reverse complement strand
CACCCAGTTCGAGCTTCCAAGCGGCTTTGTTTACCTACTTTAGCCTCAGCAATGAAGGGAGCCCCTCCCCCAGCCTCGCTGCTGCCTTGTGGTTAGATCGCAGACTGCTGTGTTAGCAATGAGGGAGGCTCCGTGGGCGTGGGACCCTCCCGTCCAGGTGTGGAATATATTCTCCTGGTGTGCCCGTTTGCTTAAAGCACAGTATTGGGGTGGCAGTCACCTGATTTTCCAGGTGTTGTGTGTCTCAGTTCCTCTGGCTAGGAAAAGGGATTCCCTTTCCCCTTGCACTTCCCAGGTGAGGCGATGCCTCACCCTGCTTCAGCTCTTGCTCGTCGGGCTCCAGCAGCTGACCAGCACCGATTGTCCGGCACTCCCTAGTGAGATGACCCCAGTACCTCAGTTGAAAATGCAGAAATCACTGGTCTTCTGTGTCGCTCACACTGGGAGTTGGAGACTGGAGCTGTTCCTATTCAGCCATCTTGCTCCGCTGCCCTATCTGAGGATATTTCATTTTTCACCATGGGCCTTAAGGCGCCCAGAATACCACATTGCGGATTCCACATAAACATTGTTAGCAAACTGCACAATGAGAAGAATGGTTTACTTCTGTAACATGAATTCACACATCTCAAAGCTGCTTCTCAGAAAACATCTTTCTAGTTTTTATCTAAGGATATTTCCTTTGTCACAGCAGGCCTCCATGAGAAAAATTTTGCCATCTCAGATTCCACAATACCAGGGCTACCAAACTGCTCTATGTTAGGAATGGTGTAAATCTGAGATGAAGTGATCCATCGCAAAGCAGTTGCTCAGAGAGCTTCTTTCTAGTTTCCATCTGAGGATATCTTATTTTTTGTCAGAGGCCTTAATGCGCTCCTGAATATCCCATTGCAGATTCTGCCAAGATAGTGTCAGCAAACTGCCCAGTGAGAAGAATGCTGTAACTCTGTGAGATGAATTCACACGTCACAAAGCAGGTTCTCAGAAAGCATCTTTCTGGTTTTCATCTGAGCACATTTCCTTTGTCACCATACACTTCATTGCAATCCAAAACATCGCTTCTCAGATTACACAAGACCAGTGCTATGAAACTTCTAAATGATAAGAATGGTGTAACTCTGTGAGATGATTTCCCACATCACCGAGGAGTTTCACAGAAAGCTTCATTCCAGTATTCATCTTTGAATATTTTCTTTCCCCAGAAGCCCCAATGCGCTCTTGCGTATACCACTGTGGATTCCGTGAGGACAGTGTAAGCAAACTGTCCAACGAGAATGGTGTAACTCTGTCAGATGAATTCACACATCACAATGTAGTTTCTCAGAAAGCATTTTTGTCGTGATTATCTGACTGTATTTCCTTTGTCACCATAAGCTTCATTGTGATTCAAAATATCTCTTCTCAGATTCCACAATAACAGTTCTACCAAACTGCTCCATGACAGGAATGATGTAGCTCTGTGAGATGAATTGATCCATCGCCAAGCAGTTTCTCAGAAAGCTTTCTAATAGTTTTTATCTGAGTATATCTCCTTTTTCACCATAGGCCTTAATGCGCCCCGAATATCCCATTGCAGATTCCTTGAAAACTGTTAGCAAACTGCTCAGTGAAAAGAAAGGTGTAACTCTCTGGGATAAATGCACACAGCAAAAAGCAGTGTCTCAGAAAGTTTATTTCTAGAGTTTATCTGAGGACATTTACAATGCAAAATATCCTTTCTCAGATTCTACAAGAACAGTACTACCAAACTTCCCCATGAAGAACGTGGTGTAACTCTGTGAGATGAATTCACACAAAACAAAGCAGTTTCTCAGAAAGCTTCTTTCTAGTTTTTAATCTGAGGACATTTATTTTGTCACCATAGGTGTCAGTGCCATCAAAAATATCCCTTCTTAGATTTCCCAAAACAGTCCTACAAAACTGCTCCATAAAAACAATGGTGTAACTCTGTGAGATGAATTCACACATCACAAAGCAGTTTCTCAGAAAGGTTCTGTCTAGTTTTTATCTGTGGATATTTCCTTTGTCACCCTAGGCTTCAACACAATCCAAAATATCCCTTCTCAGATTCCACATAAACAGTGCTACCACACTACTCCAGCAGAAGTATGGTGTAACTCTGTGATATGAATTCACACATCATGAAGCAGTTTCTCAGAAGGCTTTTCACCAGTTTTATCTCAGGATATTTGCTTTTTCACCATAGGCCTCAATGTGCTCCAGTATATCCCTCTGCAGATTCTACGAAAACGGTATTAGCAAAGTGCTCAATGAGAAGAATGATGTAATTCTGTGAGATGTATTTGCACATCAAAAAGCAGTTTCTCAGAAGAGTTCTCTCCAGTGTTATCCCAGTATATTTTCTTTTTCACCATAGGCCTCAATGTGCTCCAAAATATCCCAATGCAGATTCCACAAGAACAGTGCTACAAATCTGCTCCATGGAAAGAATGATGTATCTCTGTGAGATGAATTCAGAGGTCACAAAGCAGTTTCTCAGAAAGCTTCTTTCTAATTTTTATCTGGAGATATTTCCTTTTTTACCATAGGCCTCAAAGCCCTCCAGAATATCCCATTGCAGATTACATGAAAACTGTGTTAGCAATCCGCTCAATGACAAGAATGGTGTAACTCTGTGGGAGGAATTCACACATCAAAAAGAAGTTTCTCAGAAAGCTTTATTCTGTTTTTTTATCTGAAGGTATTTCCTTTTTCACCATAGGCCTCAATGCGCTCCCGATTATCCCATTGCAGATTACATGAAAACAGTGTTAGCAAACTGCTCAGTGAGAAAAATGCTGTAACTCTGTGACATGAATACACACATCACAAAGGTTCCTCAGATAGCTTCTCTCCAGTTTTTATCTGAGGATATTTGTTTTTTCACCACAGGCTTCAATGTGCTCCTGTATATCCCACTGCTGATTCCACAAAAACAGTGTTATCAAACTGATCAATGTAAAGAAAAGTGTAACCCTGTGAGATAAAATCACACATCACATAGCAGATTCTCAGAAAGCTTCTTTCTGGTTTTTATCTGAGGACATTTCCTTGTCAACATAGGCTACATTGCGATCCAAATTGTCCCTTCTCGAATTCCCCAGAAACAGTACTATGATACTGCTCCATGAAAAGAATGGTGTAACTCTATGAGATGAATTCACACATCACAAACAGTTTCTGAGAAGGCTTCTCTCCAGTTTTTAACTAAGGGTATTTCCTTTTTCACCATAGTTCTCAATGCACTCCCCATTATCCCTTTACAGTTTACACGAAAATAGTGTTATCAAACTGCTCAATATAAAGAGTCATATAATTCTGTGAGATGAATTCACGCAGCAGTTTCTCAGAAAGCTTCATTCTAGTTTTTAACTAAGGATATTTCCTTTGTCACCATAGGATTCAATGCGATCCAATATATTCTCAGATTCCCCAAAAACAATGCTACTAAACTGCTCCATGTAAAGAATTGTGTAACTGTGTGAGATGAATTCAGCCATATCAAAGTAGTTTCTCAAAAAGCTTCTTTCTAGTTTTTATCTGAGGAAATTTCCTTTCTCACAGTCGGCCTCAAAGTGATAGCTAACATATCAAACATATAGTTTCTCAGATTCCACAAGAACAGTGCTACCACACAGCTCCATGAAAAAAATGTCATAAATATGTGATATGAATTCACAAGTCACAAGTAGTTTCTCAGAAATCTGCTTTCTAGTTTTTATCTGAGGATAGTTCCTTTCTCACCATAAGATTCAATGAGGTCTAAACTATCCTTTCTCAGATTCCCCAAAAACAGTGCTACCAAACTGCTCCTTGAAAAGAATAGTGTAACTCTGTGAGATGAATTCACTTATCTCAAAGCATTTTCTCAGAAAGCTTCTCTTCAGTTTTAATCTGAGTATATTTCCTTTTCACCATAGGCCTCAATGTTCTCCAGAATATCCAATTTCAGATTCCATGAACACAGTGTTAGCAAACAGCTCAGTGAAAAGAAAGGTGTAACTCTGTGAGATGTATGCACACATCAAAAAGCAGTTTCTCAGAAAGTTTCTTTCTAGTTTGATCTGAGGATATTTCCTTTTTCAACATAGGACTCAATGTGCTCCTGAATATCCCATTGCAGATTTCATGAAAACAGTGTTAGCAAATTGCTCAGTGAAAGGAAAACATAACACTGTGAGATGAATTCACATATCACAAAGTAGTTTCTCAGAAAGCTTCTTTCTAGTTTTTATCAGAGGGTATTTACTTTGTCACTATCAGCTTCAATGCAATCCAAAATATCCCTTCTCAGATTCTCCAAAAACAGTGCTACAAAAATTCTCCATGAAAAGAATGGTGTAACTCTGTGAGATGAATTCAAACATCACAAGCAGTTCTTCAGAAGGCTTCTTTCTACTTTTTTTCTGAGGATAATTCCTTTTTTACCATAGGTCTCAATGCGTTCCCAAATATCCCATTGCAGATTCCATGAAAACAGTGTTAGCAAACCGTTCAGTGAAAAGAAAGATGTAACTCTTTGAGATGAATGCACACATCATGAAACAGTTTCTCAGCAAGCTTCTTTCTAGTTTTTATCTGAGGACATTTCCTTTGTCACCATAGGCTTCAATGTGATCTAAAATATCCTTTCTCAGATTCCACAAGAACAGTGATACCAAACTGCTCCATGAAAATAATGGTGTAACACTGTGAGATTAATTCACACGTTGCAAAGCAGTTTCTCAGAAAGCTGTGATCCAAAATATACTTTTTGGATATTTTGGATATCCATTTGGATATTTTGGATGTGATCCAAATATGCTCTCTCAGATTCCACAAGAAGAGTGCTACAAAACTGCTCCATGGAAAGAACAGTGTATCTCTGTGAGATGAATTCAGAGGTCACAAAGTAGTTTCTCAGAAAGCTTCTTTCAGTTTTTACTTGAGGATATTTCTGATGTCACCATAGGCTTCAATATGATCCAAAATATCCCTTCTCAGATTCCACAAAACAGCGCTACCAAACTGCTCCATGAAAAAATGGTGTAACTCTGTGAGAGGAATTCACACATTACAAAGTTTCTCACATAGATTCTCTACAGATTTTATCTGAGGATATTTGTTTTTTAACCATAGGCCCCAATACGCTCCCGAATATCCCATTTCAGATTCCACAAAAACAGCATTAACAACCTGCTCAATGACAAGAATGGTGTAACTCTGTGAGATTAATTAACATATCACAATGCAGTTTGCACAAAATTGGGTGCACATATACATAGAATAATTAAGTCTTGTTGAACTGAATACTTTATCATTATATAATGCCCTTCCTTTTTTTACTGTTGTTGGTTTAAAGTCTGTTGGATACTATTTAAGAATAGCATTCTCTGTTAATGTGTGTATGTTATAAATTTTTATCCATCCCTTTACTTTGAGCCTATGGGTGTAATTATAAGATGGGTCACCTATAAGTCTTATAAGTCTCTTATAAGTACTTATAAGTACATAAGATCCATCTTATGGGTTTCTTAAAGACAGCAGAAGGATGGATCTTGTTTTCTTTGTTTTGTTTTTTATCCAACTTGCTACTCAATGCATTTAAGTGGGATGTTTAGTCATGTCTCTCAGTTTAAATTAAAAGCCACAGATGATTATGCCTAGTAAGAAAGGCTGGTCAAAGTCTGAGAAATGTTGAAAGTTAGGCCCCTTGTGCTAGTTAGCCAAGTTGTGAATGCAAAAAACAAAAAGTCATTCAAGAAAACTAAAAATGCTACTCTCGGGAGCACACAAATAATAAAAAGTGAAACAGTCTTATGGCTTACCTGGAGAAGGTTTTACAAGTCTGAATAGAATCTCAAACTAGCCACAATATTCCCTTAAACTAAAGCCTAATCTGGAGCAAGAATCTCTCTTTAATTTTATGAAAGCTGCAAGAGATGAGAAAGTGGCGAGAAAAAATGTTTTAAGCTAGCAGAGTTTGCTTCATGTGGTTTAAGGAAAGAAACCATCTCCATAACACAAAAGTGCAAGGTGAAGCAGCAACTGCTAATGAAGAAGCTGAAGCAAGTTATCCAGAAGAGCTAATTAAGATAACTGAAGAAGATAGCTACATTAAACAACAGATTTTCAATGTAGAGAAAGAGCCTCATATTGGGAAAAGAAGCCAAGTAGAAATTTCATAGCTGGAGAGGACAAGTAAATGCTTGGCTTCAAAGAATAGGCTATCTCTCTTGCTAGAGGATAATGAAGTCGGTGATTTTGAATTGAAAACAAGGCTCACTTATCATTTCAAAACGTTAGAACCCTTCAGAATTATGTTAAATCTCTGCCTGTGTTCTACATATGGAACAGCAAAACTTGAATGACAGCATATCTATTTACAGCATGATTTACCGAATATTTTATGCTTGCTGTGGAAACCTACTGCTCAGGAAAAAAAAGATTGCTTTTCAAATATTATTGGCAATGTACCTGGCCACCCAAGAGCTCTGGAGCTATACAAGAAAATTATTAATGTGGTTTTCATGTCTGCACACACATGTATTCTGAAGCCCATAGATCAAGGAGTAATTTTAATTTTCAAGTTATATTCTTTAAGAAATACATACCATAGAGCTATAGCTGCCATAAATGTTGATTCCTCTGATGGGTCTGGGCAAAGTAAACTGAAAACTTTCTAGAAAGCATTCACCATTCTAGATTCCATGAAGATCATTAATGATACCTGGAGAGGAGATGAAAATATCAACATTAACAGGAATTTGGAAGAAGTTAATTCCAATCATCATGGATAACTTTGATGGATTCAGGTCTTCAGTGGAGGAAGTCACTGAAGATGTGGTGGAAACAGGAAAATAACTAGAGTTAGTAGTGGAGCCTAAAGATGTGGCTGAATTGCTGCAATATCATGATCAAACTTCAAAAAATGAGGATTTGCTTTTTATGGATGAGCAAAAAATGTAGATTCTTGAGATGGAGACTACTCCTGGTGGAAATGCTATGAACATTGTTGAAACAACAACAAAAGGTATAGAATATTTTATAAATTTAGTTGATAAATCAGTGGCAAGGGTGGAGAGGATTGGCTCCAATTTTGAAAGACATTCTGCTATGGGTAAAGTGCTATCAACCAACATCACATGATACAGATGAATCTTTTATGAAAGGAAGAGTTAGTTGATATGTCACACTTCACTATTGTCTTATTTTAAGAAATTTCCACAGCCAATCCCACCTTCAACAACCACTACCCTGCTCAGTCAGCAATCATCAACACTGAGACAAGATCCTCCACAGCAAAAAAGATTATGACTCTCTGAAGGTTCAGGTAATAGTTTATATTTTTCAGAAATAAAGAGTTTTAATAAAGGTATGTACAATTTAGACATAATGCTCTTCCACATTAATAGAATATAGTATAGTGCAACCCTAATATTTTACACACTGGTAAACCAAAAACTGTTTTACTCTCTTGTGATATTTGCTTTATTTAGATGGTCTAGATCCAAACCCACATTATCTCTGAAGTATGCCTGTGGATGCAAAAGGTTGACAACACAGAGCATGCACGTGGTAAACACTGAACGGCATTGATACTGCTCAGGCCATTCAAGCTTAGGCTTCATACTCAGGACCTTCCTTTCTGGTAACCAGAGAAAATTGCTTTTCTATATTAAATTTACATGAAACAAAGCAGCAAGTGTATTTGATGCCTGCAATAAGTAAGAACTAAAGCTCCTGAATGCCATCTTCCATCTTTTTTGCAATCAAATTGCATGGGGTTATTATCATTATATGACAAACTTGGTAAGAGACTCCTGAAAGGGAAACCACTGAAGGAAATGATCATCACCTTGAGTTTCAAAAAATAAAGAGAATTCTCTGACTTCACTTACTTGGCCAAAGTTTCTCAACTTCCATCTGCTCCTTCCCCTGCCCAGTCAGTTCTGAAGTGGAGCTGCAGTAGCTGAGGACATCAGCACAACCACCTCCAACAGAAGCCAACCTGTTTATACCTTTCCTCTAATTAGGAAGTACAGTGGGATGCCTGTGGAGGGACGAGAGTGGCTAGAACAATCTGAGTTATTCCTTCTAGATCAACAAATGGAATTTATAGTAAAAAACAGAGGGATGAGAGGGTAATTGAATTTAAGGTTTTTAAAGTTTATTAACGTAAATTCGTTTTACTTCATTCACCATTATTGAATTCCAAGTTAGTACACACCTGATACTGAGCTGTGTTAACTAGGCCCTAGGGGTACATAGCGGAAGCCTTTGATCTGGAAGTGTAGCAAGGGGAAGCTTGTTGTCAAGGCAGGCAGACCTGAGCTTGTATTTCTTCTCTGCTTTCAACTTACTACCCACATTATTGGGCTTGTTATTCAGTTTCTTTGAGTCTGAATTTCCTAATCTATAAAACAAAAAGGATTAAGTCTCCCATAAAGAGCCATTGTGAAGAGTAACTGAGATCACACCTGTAATGTGCCCATAGCTATCAATCAGTAAAGAATATCTGCTCTCTCAAGGAGCTTACAATCCACCTGGGAGGCAGAAATTTACATAATTAACCATAATAAAATGTGATTAAATATTATTAAGCAAACTTTATGGAAATACAGACAAGGGAATAATTAATTTTTCTAGAAGGGATTGGCAAGAAAGGCTTTACAAACAAGCCTCTGGATTTTGCTGTCTGATGTTAACATTGACCCACCACTCACCTCCATAACCATCAACTTACAAGCTTGTTCTTGTAGCTTCTCTGTAAAGAGTATATAACTAAATCTTCCCTTGACCCCACAGCTCTCTATAACTAACTGTTCAATTCTTTCTCTCCTTTGCAGCAAAACAGAGAAAGATATGGTGTCTATACTGTGGGAGTTCAGTCAGACCCACGGGAAAAATTTTAAGATGAAGTTATAGGATATAAACATAAATCTTCTTGGAAGGCTGGAAAGTTTTTGCAAAAGTCTCAGGATAGGATTCTGGCAGAAAGCAGCCTAATCCTTTGATCATTTGTGGGCAGGATGGCTCTCGCCGGGGGGAAGGTAACTAGGCTGATTACCCTCTAATGATGTTGACTCAAACCTTTGACATTTACTGTGTGCTGAATATATGCTGGCATCCCATATAACACCCAAGGACAAGCCACAATAGAATCTGTGCATTCCATTCTTAAAAATATGCTCAAAACACAGAAAGGGGGAATTATAGGTAAAGACTCTGCAACACTATTGGCACAAGCCTTATTTACCCTTAATTTTTTTGAATTTAAATGATATGTTTCAATCAGCTGTAGAAAACCACTTTGCTAAAACCTCTTAAGACATAGAACCTGCAGTTGTATGGAAAGATGTAAACAGTAATGTATGGTGTGGTTCAAAAAAATTGCTAACTTGGGGAAGAGGATATGTTTGTGTACAACACACACCCTCAGATCCTCTTTAGATTCCAGCACAACACATCAAACCATACTACGGCATGGCTAAGGCCCAACCTGGTGCCATAAATGAAGGAACTGCACTTGCTGGACTTACAGCCCTGGACGATGTGGTTTCCTCAGATGACACAGGCCCAGGACATTATGCTGAAGAAGACAAGTCAGAAGACTGAGCAAATCCTGCTCTGGACAAAGACACCATTCACTCCAGATAATTTATTCCTGTTTCATTCTATCACTGTGCCTGCTACCTACACCTGTTACACTCTATTAAGCTCATGTTCTAAATTTGCCTTTTTTCAGCCCTATCATATGGGCAGACACTCCCTTCCCAACTTCTAACAATGCCACTGCTTGGCTGGAAGGGGTTAACATATCCCCAGTGGGGTTCCTTAGTAACAGCCCACATCAAACTGAAGTGCTAAGTAACACTACAGGTCACTCTTCCACTGGAAAAGAATGTTGCTAATTATACTCATGATTGTCTTATGTTATTTGCTAATTCTAGGATGCAAACCCAGAATAAGAGCAGTGACTGCCTCACCCAACAGGCCTGTTGCTGCCAGGTCTGTACACTTAAGTCAACAGAACCCATTGCAGAAAAAACAGAAAAGGGGGAAATGTGGGAGTTCAGTCAGGCTGGTGGAAAATTTTAAGATGAAGTTACAGAATATAAATAAAAATCTTGGAAGGCTGGAAGGCTTTTGCAAAAGTCTCAGGATAGGGTTATGGTTGAAAGCAGCCTAATCTTTATTTTGATTAAATAACTTAGAGCAGATACATAGGAATGTAGAGGAGTTTATCTAAATAACTCGTTTATTCATGTGGTCCTAAAACTAACTTTCACAGGCAGGATGGCTCTCTGCGGGGAAGGCAATCAGGTTGATTACTTTCTAATGGTGTTGACTCAAAGTCTGTCATTTAATGTGTGCTGAATAAATGCTAGCAGGGCCAGTGAGTCAGGGCCATGGCTGCAACTCTTTACAGCACTCTCCTTGGAGTCTGTAAGTGGCCTGGACCCTCAGCTGGACTGACAAGCATAATATCTGTGTACATTATTCATCCATCGTTAGATCAGGGTCTGTGGGATGGACCCCCAAACTCCACCTCCCTGTATTCTTCAACCCACTCCCATGTGTTGGATGTCCTTTCCACTGAAGTATTTTGCCCTACCTTGGCTTCTGTTTTCAGGTTTCCTGGCTGTACTTTCTCTGCAAACGCGTAGTCCAGCTCTCTTCCTTTCTCTCTATATTCTCTCCTTTAGACTACCTATCTAATCCCTTATTTCAAGTACAATTTGTCACTTGATGACCCCAGATGTATATTTTCAGCCGTAATCTCCCTCTTGAGCATCAAACTTATATATTCAACTGCTGATCTGACATGATCATATTGATGTCTAACAGGCTTTCCAAACTTAACAGGTCTAAAAGAACTATCAATTTTTGCAAACCTCCCCCAACAAAACAGAACATCATAAAAAATATGCCTGTTTCTTTCTTACTCTTTCTTTTCTTGGAAAAGACTGCATCATGAGTCATTGTTGATTCCCTTGTTTCTTTTCCTGCTATTTCTGATCCATCATCAGGTCCTGTTGACTCCACTTCCTTGTTCACTTCCTTCCTCTCCTCTGTAACTACCGCAGTCCAAGCCACTGCCATCTTTCACCTAGACTCCTGCAATAGCCTCATAAATCATCTTACAGTGTCCAGTTTTGCCTCACTCTTCTCTAATCTCCACCTAGTAGTCAAAGTAAGTTTCATAAAATGCAGATCATATGCTACTCCCTTTTTTAAAACCCTCCAATGCTTTCTCATTTCATTTGGAAAAATGCTTCAGCTCCTTGCCAAGACCTAAAAATCCCTATGCTACTTCTCTGCCTCCATCCCCTACCCCATGCTCCAGACACAAAAGGTGTCTTTAATATCTCAAATGCACAAGCTCATTCCTGTTTGGGGAAAATTTGAATGTGTCCTTTGCTTTATTGAAGAACTCCACCCTCAACCTCTTGCATGGTTGGGTCTACTTCATGTATCAGGTGTTAGTTCAAATGTCTCCTCCTCAGAAAAGTAACTCCAATCATCCTTCCCTCCACCTCTCCCCCACCAATCACTTGCTGTCAAGTTCCCCATTTGTCTTCTGCACATCACTTATTTCTTTCTGAATTTATGATACTTGCATGCTTATTTATTGTTTCTCTCTCTATCTCTAAAACATAAGATTCAGGAGAGATTGTATCTTGAGCTACTTTGTATACCTTGTATATTGCTATATCTCTAGAACCTAGATCAAAGTATGACATTTGAGAAACACCTAATGGTTGCTGAATGACTAAAGATAGTTCTGAAATCCTTTGTCAAGAGGAGTTGTTGGATTTATTAACTAAAATTAAACAATAATATTTGTTATGGTTTCACTTATTCCCCTTATTTCAATAATAAATATAATTGAGAATTTGCTGTTTGGTGAAAGGAGTGGTAATGTTGCAGTGATTTTACTCACAGACAACCTTTGTGCTCTTGCAAGAGTAGTCATCTGTTAATGGTAAGCAATAAGGGCACAATTTAGGCTGGGTACTTCAGGGTACTTCACCTGGTTCTGAATGAGGCTGTGCATGAAACAATATATTGAGGGATTTATTTACCTTGATTGAAAGTGAGAGTATACATTATTCTGAAACTTTTCTCCTAGATCAAAAAGAAGTTCAACACAATTCAGATATATCTCTGCAAATACTAAAGAAAACCATACCCATTTTATAGAAATTAGCCTAGCAACTTAAAGGAGTGGGAGGAATTAAAAGATAATTGAAACCAGTCATTTCTAATAAACGTATTCAAAGTAAATAAAGAACAGAAAGCCTTTTCTAAGTTATGCACATCTTAGGAGTCCACATATAACTATGCAATGAAAGGTTCAGTCAAGGCAAGCCCGGAGGCCAGGTCCTCTGCAGTTGTAGGAAATTGGCTCGCTTTTGGTGAAGGAGCAGATGCACTAGCTCTCTTCCCTTAACTGCCCAGTGAGTAAAGCTTTTTAAAAGTCTAGTAATGCAGTTCTGATTTGCTCTATTCTGAAATAAATTATACCTTGTTTGTGATCTTGTTAACTCTAGAAAACTACATCCCTCATAAAGCATCATTTGGTGATATATCTGCATCTGACTCTGAGACTGGGAGGCACAAAAAGTTCAATTTCCATGTCACCAAGTCGAGTTACCTAAAGCTTGTTTAGGTACCACCTTCTCTCTAGGTCCTGTGTCCTTTAGATGATCACTGGTAATGTTGAAAGAATGCTGCACTAACAGAGCAGGCACATGATATTGTGCCATTATCAGCCACTTCATACAACCAATTTGACATATGATTGCTCTTCATCATTTTGTCTCCTCCCAAGGTAAATTTATTACTTTCATATTGAAAATTCAAGCAACAGAAAAGGAATAGATGAATCTTTCTTCCATTGCCCCATTACTCCAAGACAGGCAACCGCTGCACCCTTGGATCTTGAGACACGCAGCATTAAACAAGGCAGGCAAGGCTCCAGAGAGTCCGTTTGTAACATCTGTGTAACCATTGCTTTAAAATGGACAAGGTAAAATTTGCTTTATTAAATTCCGACAACACTCAAAGTGAATACAATTCAAGGTGACACTGTCAAGGAAATCTTGCTTCTTCCAGGAGAGTGTTTTTCAACACTCTGCACATTATAATCACCTGGGGAGTTATTTTTTAAAATACAAGGAAAGCTTATAATTTAGTTGGTTTGAGGTGGGATCTGATTATGGGTATTTTTTTTAAAGCTCTCCCAGAGGTTCTAATGAACTGCCATGGTTGAGTACCACCACTGTAGGTGGGTGAGCAGGCACCTACAGCTTTCAGAAGACCCAGTGAGGAGCTTGACTGGAAAGTGCAGACCCCAGCTTTGCAGCACAGACTGTCAGAGCTAATTACACAGAAATAAGGAATAGTAAAGTATGAAACATAGCTCAATTACCACTAAAAATCAGTGAGGTAAAGTAGATCCATTCTACAGTTAGAAGGTCTTAATCACAATTGTGTCATGTCTATAGTTATTTTGGGTAAATTAAATTGAGTAAAAATGCTCTCTTGTTTATAGCTTCAATTGGGATTTGCTTCTTCTGATGATGCTCTTGGTAAGTTCACTTTCACTTTGTGAATTTACCTTTTCTAAATTGACTTTCACAGGAGTGGAACTCCCTAAGTCATTCCTCTGCCTGAAGCCCTGCTTTGATGAGTTTAAGGTAGGGGAAAAATCCTTTTAAATGAATTTCAACACTTCGTCAAATGCAGTTTAAAAGTTAGAAAAATACCCAAAAATTGCTAAGGTCAGTAATGTTTTGAAGTTTCACAGCAGCATAATGAACAGTTGAAAGTATTGCTCAGTATGTAATTTGTGGTTCTTTGTAGCCTATTGGCTTTCCAACTTTATTGCTAAGGGTCCTTTTGGAGGGACTACTCTGTTTTGTTTTTGTCATTTCTTTACCTAGACACTCTCAGTTCATTTCTAGGATAAGAAGTTTGATTGTCTCCCTTCCACAGGTTGGTGTTTTTGTTTGTTTGGTTGTTTTTGGTTTTGGTTTTTGGTTTTCGGTTTGTTTTTGCTTGCTTTTGGAGATGGAGTCTCCCTCTGTCACCCAGGCTGGAGTGCAGAGGTGCAATCTTGGCTCACTGCAACCTCCACCTCCGAGGTTGAAGCAAGACTCCTACCTCAGCCTCCCAAGTAGCTGGCATTACAGGTGCACACCACCACACCTGGCCAATTTTTGTATTTTTTAGTAGAGATGGGGGGGTCTCACCGTGTTGGTCAGGCTGGTCTCGAACTCTTGACCTCAAGTGATCCACCTGCCTCGGCCTCCCAAATGCTGCGATTACAGGCATGAGCCACTGCACCTATCCGCTTCCTCAGGTTTTTATGTTCACTGACTCACTCACACAAACCTGTGCTGCCCACTTACGAAGCAGACACATTGGCCATCCTTGGTGGTCACTGAGCTCTCCCCTGGTAGCAGGTAAGGATTTGTGCAGAGTCATCCACACTCAGCCCCTTTGTCCTTCTTGGAACTGTGGAAATAAATGAAAACTAATCAAATGAGAAAAATAAAGGCTATTTATTCAGAGCTTGCTATAGCCAGGGGCTCAGCCACCATGACTTGAGTTTTGGCAGTGACTAAACAGCAGACAGAGAAGTGGGAAAGCTTTATTGTGGAAAAAAGAGGAGGCTTCAGATGTGCCCTGATTGGAGGTTGTTGGCATGGGAAAGCTGTAGGTAGTCTCACTAGAAGTGGGGCATCCTATGTGACTGGCTAGGGGTACACTTTTGGCTTTGTCTGCTTGGTTCTATGTTAGATATGAGAACAAAAATAAGGGAAGCTGTCAGCTATTAATCAAATCCTGGCCATTTGGGGCCAATCGTCACAGGAATTATTGTTTGGTATCCTAGATTGTTACTAGAGATAGCAGTTTAACTCCCTGCAAGTCTGATTTATAGGAGGCTGGTTTCCTGGGTTGTATATGATAGATAAGGGGTTGGTTTCCTAGATAGGCTGCTACAGGTTGTGGGTCAAAGTTTTTTTTTTTTTTTTTTTTAATAATACCGTCTGTCCATTGCCTGTTTGTATAGTCAATCTCTCAAAACCAATAGAACATGGGTTAGGGTGGCTATTTAACCATGTGCTTTCCAGCCTGTCCCACATCCTGACTGTGGTGATTAGACACAAATACTCTGATAATTATATTCACTAGACATTACTTATTTTAATAAGGCACACTAGGAAATGGCCTGGAAGTATTCCTTTAGCTGCTTCTTTTATTATTATATATTTCTTGGTTATCTTAAGCTTTGGATTAAAATATAAAGAAGGACCTGAAGGCAGATGCTGTCCTACAAGAGGCTTTTTTTTTTTTTTTAAGTTCCAGGATACATGTGCAGAATGTGCACGTATGTTACATAAGTATACATGTGTCATGGTGGTTTGCTGCACCTATCAACCTGTAATCTAGGTTTTAAGTCCCGCATGCATTAGGTATTTGTTCTAATGCTCTCCCTCCCCTCACTCCCCACTCACTGACAGGTCCCAGTGTGTGTTGTTGCCCTCTTTCTGTTCATGGGTTCTCATTGTTCAACTCCCACTTATGAGTGAGAATATGCAGTGTTTGGTTTTCTGTTTCTGTGTTAGTTTGCTGAGACTGATGGCTTCCGACTTTATCCATGTCCCTGCAAAGGATAGTCTCGTTCTTTTTTATGACCGTATAGTATTCCATGGTGTATATGTGACACATTTTCTTTATCCAGTCTATCACTGATGGGCATTTGGTTTAGTTCCAAGTCTTTGCTATTGTAAATAGTGCTGCAATTAACAAATGTCTACATGTGTCTTTATAGAATGATTTATAATCCTTTGGGTATATATACCCAGTAATGGGATTGCTGGTTCAAATGGTATTTCTGGCTCTAAATCCTTAAGGAATCGCCACACTGTCTTCCCCAATGGCTGAACTAATTTACACTCCCACCAACAGTGTAAAAGCATTCCTATTTCTCCACAGAAGAGGCTTTTTCTTTCTTTCTTTCTTTTTTACATGCTTTGAGTTCATGCACTGTGGGAACTTATATGTTTAGTAATAACTTGGAAATGAGAAAAAATTGTAAATAAGAGCTATGGAAATCAACATGCCTGAGCAAATAGATTTTGGATTTCTTTGAATGTAAATCAGAGATACTCAGGCAGCTCTTCATCAAGAGCTCTTTACTGTTATACTTTCCATCCTCTCTCTCCCTCTTGCTTCTTAGAGCATCACTTATCAATGACAAAGCTTCAACAGCAATCAGCAGTTCTAGTTTCATGAAGTGGAATACCTCATATCATATGGCTTGATCGCCTTTCCAGCCAAGCTCAGAGTTAACAGCTGACAAAAGCATAGGCCAACATATACTAAACAAGTAAATTGTATAATTTTTTTTTGTTTTCAGAATGCATATGTATTGTAACAAGTATTGAACCAGATGATAATTTTGGGATAAATAAAAGTGTTTTTATGCTAACATTTACTTTACAACTGTACCTAGGTCTAGCCAGTGATTGGTAGCCACATACAGTACTAAACTCTAGCTTTTGAATATATTCTTTGGGATATATTCACACAATCATGTGGCATATACATTATTTCCATTTCACAGATGAAGTGTCTGAGACTCAGAAAAGCCCAAAGGAATCCGGTAAGTACATTGCACAACTTTTGTTCCATATACCAGAAATCTCTGCTTAAGAGCACATGTAGTAAATAGTTACAGAGACAGCTCAACCCTCAAAATCCAGGCACAATTTTGTACACACAAGAGCCTTTCCATATTAGCTAGCAAACTTTTCTTCATACCATCACCAAATGATAACATACACTGCATTATGATGATACAAGCATATATAGTAAATTCCTTCTACACAAACACAGATCACATCATGCCTCAGGGAGCAAAGTCATGGCATGTTTATCAATGCTGCTGCCAAAACTGTCACTAAGGACACAGCAGTGCCATATTCCCCACTGTCACTTCAACTCTGGGGTTAATTTAAAATCACTTTTTTCTTTTGTTATCTTTAGTTCTCTTTTCCTCTTTTCCTTTAGTTCTCTTTTCCTCTAGGCATCTTATCAGTACTTATCAGGGCTTTGCCCTGGCAGAGATAAGGAGGAGAATTTGTTGGTTGCACTGGAGAGGGAGAACAGAGCTAGAGAAAGACAGAAAAGGAGAGAATGCCCACAGTTGTTTATAATTCCTATGTCTTTCCAAAACACTTCAATCCTAAACTACCAAAACTCTCACTGTGATCAGAACTCTTATGACAATCGATGAAGGGACTATAGTTTTGGTCCCAGTCCAAAGAAGAAACAAGATAAAATGTCAAACTTAATTGTATTAACCATGACTTTGTTTTCCGTGTTTTAATGCTTTAACGTATGGGGTCTTGCTGATCCTGAATGGCTACTTCTCCCAGGGTTAGCTAATTCCTAGGGATGGCAAACAATTCACCCATAAGTACACCTTCCAAAGGACCAAATAATCCATGGTCCACACCTCCAAACTACCCTTTTTATCAGGCTCTGGGCCACTATCCAACCACCTTAAATATCCCAGCGCCAGGGACCAAGCAACTTGAAACAGCTACTTTGATTCAGAGTCTGGAATTATTCAATCTGGAAAATCCTTCACCACTTTATCCTACCTTGGCTGTTTCTTCCAGCAGAAACCACAATAAAAGTTCTTGCCTACAGTGACCTCCACCCTGTCTGCCTCCTGCCTGACCCCAGTGCTTCTCCTGTGGCCCCGATGGCACTGTGCCCCCTCTTCTTGGGAACAGTGAGTAGCAAAAATTTTCTTTTCAATGACAATTGTCTCCTGTTCTATGGGCCTTGCTATATCTCAAATTTTCTATTAATACACTGAATTTTAAAAAACTGAAAGGAAACCATAAGGAAAAAATATATTGGAAGTTACTGATGCTGTGAGAAGGGTTCTGAATTCTCAGAGCTCAGCTTGGGTTGAGTGAAAATTACTTTAACCCCTGAGAGGGAGGAAGACCCTATACATGGTTCTGAAGAAGTTATCTTTGCTTCCTCTCAGCACTACTCACCTCCCTTCCCCTGTTACTTGGTGTGAACCACTAACCCAATAACAACTTCAACAAACTTTTTCCATGAAACCAGGGGTTCTCATACGTATGTGAGAATCCTAGAGCAGGAAAGGATCTTATGGTTGCACATTTTCAGCTCTGAACCAAAGCATGAATTTCCAATCCTAGACTCCTGGTCAAGTTTGATCTAAACTCTGTGATAAGTAAAGAATACATTTTGCTTTTTAGTGAAATTTGTCTTTTACCAGTAAAGACACATTTCAGGCAAAACAAATTTCATATGTTTTACGAAATGAAAAAGCTTTAAAAACTTAGGGACGGTATTGCTAAATTTCAGCGCCGTCCTAAAATCACTTCAAATTTAAACTCACTTAGGAGGACAGCTAGTATATGAGAGAAATTACCTTCCATTTCATTTGAAAGAATGTATTAAAATATTGAGTAATTGTAATTATGCTAAACCTTTTCTCATTTCTGATTCATCACAAAAAATCAATGAGTAATTCAAAGCCAAATATAAATTTTGGCCTATAACTGGCAGAACTGGCAGCCTTTTCAATTGTATATGAGTATGTGAGGATACAATTCTCTTTAACATACACACATGCACACACATACATGCAGGCATTCCATTTTTTTCCCCCTAATTTTAAAGATGTGAGCAAATGCCTTGTGACCAAGAAAAAAACATGTATGAAAACAGTTTAATCAAGAACTAAAATAACTTTTAACTATTTGGGAATATATATATTTGTGTGTGTGTGTGTGTGTGTGTGTGTGTGTGCCAAATTTGTTTGGTTTGTTTGTTTGTTTTTGAGAAGGAATCTCTCTCTTGTTTCCCAGGCTGGAGTACAGTGGTGCAGTCTTGGCTCACTGAAACCTCTGCCTCCCGGGTTCAAGCAATTCTTCTGTCTCAGCCTCCCGAGTAGCTGGGATTACAGGCATCTGCTGCTACTCTAGCCAATTTTTGTATTTTTAGTACAGATGGGGTTTCTTCATGTTGGTCAAGCTGGTCTCGAAATGTCGACCTCAGGTGATCCACCCGCCTCGGCCTCCCAAAGTGCTGGGATTACCGGCGTGAGGCACTGCACCCAGCCAGCTTCCTTTTGTTTTTGTATTTTGTTTTGTTCATTATGTTTGCATTTCTCACCAATTCTCATTGCTATATTAGATTTATGAGATTAAAAGATGAGCATATTTCCTTTAAAATATATAAACAGAATGGAAGCAAAGGATGCTCTTTTTTTCTTAATCATGAAAAATGAATGGCACTTACAGTAATCAATACAGTCAAAATAAATTACCATCAGTTGAAAGAACAATTAGTGAAAGGTGTCTATACAAGCAAAAAAAGCATTATAAAAATAAGTCTAGGCCAGTGTCAACTGCCAAACCATAGAATGAAGAACATAGCCTCTTGTCAAAAAAGGTCTTGATGGAAGTCACCCAAAAAACCTTCTCACTTTCCAGATGAGAAGTCTGAAGCTCAGAAAAATTAAACTATTTGCCCAAGGCCATACAATTAATTTAGGTGGAACTAGAAAAAAAAAAGTTTACAGATCCCAAATTGCCTGCTCTTTCTACTGCAACAGTGTCTTTAATCATTTAAAGAAAAAAAGTATTTGTTTTATATTTGGTTTTTCATGAAAGTGGGGGTTTCTTCAGGATATGGCAGAAATGTGGATATTAAGAATATATTCCAGGCATCTCCTGAATACTAAGACATTGACTGTATTGATTATATGGATTGTATATTTTTCAGACCACTCACTACATTGGTCTTTGTCATATCCTTTCTCTCCATTGGGGCATTTTCCTCCTAGATTTCCAAGAATCATGAAAGGAAAAAGACAGATGTACACTCCAGTACAGTTTGATACTTGTTAGTGGCTCCCCTGTAAATCTTAATGGAACATTGAACGTGGGGAGCCAAAATGGGATGTTGTATTTCTCAACTTTACCAACTTCTGAAGACATTTGTTTAACAATTAGCTGTAATTAATCTTCTTAATTTTGGTGACAAAAATTGATGACAAAAAGTAAAGCTTCTAGTGGGTCTCATGGTGACTGAGTTCTGTTGAAGGAAAATAGACAAATTATTAAGCTGGAGTTAAGTCTGGCAGAGGAAAATTCAACAGGCAAAACCCAGAAAATCAAACTGAAAGGGCTAAATTGCCTGATGAATGAGTCAGAAGTAGGTTTGATTCCCTAACCTCCATCAGAAAGGCCACAGCAAACTCACTGCTCACAGATTGCTAAGCCGCATTGGCTTCTGGCAGAGGACAAAGTTGGTGAAAGAATGAGTCAGACTCCACCTGAGTTTGTGACTTTTTGCATTTTGCAATGCCATTTTCTCAACAACTGGGCTGCTGACGTTTATTTGCTCACTCTATTAATAAAAACCAGGCTGCTCTCAGCTCAGCAACATTAGGCCGAACATAGTTCATTGCTTCCTTGGAAAAAGCAAAATAGCCAGCAATCAGAATTATCCAGAACTAATTGGTAAATTGTCTGGGGAGAGTAGAGGTTATCAAGTTCAGGATCCATGTTCAGTCACAAAGTGTGCATTAAGCAGAAAGCCTGACAAACATCCTGTACTAAAATATTATAAATTTTTTTAACTTCCTAATAAAAGTGATAGATTTACTGCTTTTTAGCAGCAGAAACTGGTATGTCTGTGGCAACCTTGAAGCCACAGCAGGATGTAAGATGATCAATCACTTCAAAAGGAGTGACTTTTGCTCAGATCAGCCCACCGGCAACATGTCCTCTGAAGCCTGGACTAGTATTGCTTTTTTTGGAGAGAAATAGTAAATGATCAGCAACTTGGCTCTTTTCTTGTGTGGGTTTGCAGAGTAGGACCCCTAACTTATTTTTTTCACCAAAATAACAATCTTCATAGTCACAGACAAAATGATGTATCACTTGAAAGCTTTGAGCATATTCAGTTGTGTTTAGAATCATAAGGTTGAACAACAATTCTAGGATCTTTGGTTAAAATGCCATCTTGGTATTTCCTTTTCCCTTACCTCCACATTCAATAAGTCTTCTACATTATCACTTCTGAAGCCTAAGTATCTCTGAAATCTATGCAATTCTTTCTATCACCTCTACCATCATCATAATCCAGTACACCATTATCTTCCAGACCACTCATTTTCCTCCTTACATTTACTCTTATTACTTAGAAAGAGCTGCAATTAAATCTCAGTGGCTTACAACAATCACCATTTGTTTTTGTCACTTGAGATCAGTGGGCTGGCTTAGTCAGGTCTGCTCTGTTTCATTCTTAGACCAATAGCTGCATGGGAAAACTCTTCTAATGATCTGTGCAGAGGCAAGAAGCCAAGTCAAATCACACAAGCACACCTAAAGCTTCCGCTCATGTCACATCCAATAACATTCCGTTGGTCAAGCAACTCACATGAGCAAACCTATCATCAAGTACATGAGGAAACATATTCCTCATAAACTAGTGGGAGAGGATGCAAAGTCACAAAGGCAAGGATCTATCATTCTAATAGCTGTGAAAGTTCAGAATTAGAAGTGATAATACAGTTCATCACGCTACTTATTCTTCCCTTCCCAAGTCATACCAGAGAGATCTTTTAAGTAAATAAATCTAAATAAACAAGTCACTCCTCTTCCCATCCACCGTAATGACTTTATTACCATTACAATAAATATGCCCAATAGAGCCTTGCAGGACCAGAGCTGCTCATTCCATCTGCCTCATTTCTTGGGATCTTTCTCTTCTACTTCCCAGCTCCAGACATACTAAGTTCGGTTATAACAAACTCTTTCCCAACTAGGATATTTGCTTATGATATTCGCCCTGGCTGAAATAACTTTCCTTCCCTTCCCTTTTTCTTCGTTTACACTTAGATCTGAAAGTTGTCACTTTCTCAATTTTCCTTGACCAAGGATGTCAAGTCTGATTGTTAAATACTGTCTAAATGCCTTCTAACTCTCCCTTATTGCACTTAGCACATGTGTTAGGGTTCTTTAGAGCAATGGAATCAATAGGATATGTAGAGATATATGAGAAGATATTTATTAGGGGAATTGGTTCATACTATTATGGAGGCTGAGCAGTCTCACCATCTGTCATCTGTGACCTGCAGAACCAGGGTTGCCTATGGAATAGCTCAGATCAAGTCTGAAGGCCTGAGAAACAGGGATGCCTACAGTGTAACTCAATCTGAGACTGAGGCCTAAGCACCTGGGAAGCTGCTGGTGCAAGTTCCAGAGTACAAAGGCTGGTGAATCTGGATCTCTGATATTCAAAGGTGGAAGAAGATAGGTACCCCAGCTTTGAGGGAGAGAGAGAGAGAGAAAAATCTTCATTTTCTCTGCCTTTGTGTTCTATCTGCGTGCACAGTTAATTGGATGGTGCCTGCCCATGTTAGTGAGGACAGATCTTCCTTACTGATTCAAAGTTCAATCTCTTCCAGAAATAGCCTCACAGACATACCCAGAAATAATCTTTAACCAGCTCTCTGGGTATCCCTTCACCAGTCAAGTTGACACCTAAAATTAACCATCACATCAAGATTGTATTCAATTTATATTTAGTAGTTTAATCATTGTCATCATTGCTAAAATGTAACCTGCATGATTGTAGAAACAGTGTTTAGTTGAGGGAGTGTGTAATTTTCTTAGCTCCAGTGTTTTGTCATAAAAACACTGAAAACATATATTTATGGAATTAATTAAGGCAGTAAAAATAATATACCTATAGACTTATTGAGAGACACAGATTCTTATATTCCTATATATAAGATTGTATACTTTTTTCCTTCAATGATCTTTCCTCCTCATTTTACCCTTCAATACTTCTTTGTATACTAAATAGAAGAGTTTAGAATTTGGAGCCCTTTGTTTACATCTCAGCTCCACCATTTAGTGGCTGTGTAGGTCAATAGTTTAATCTTGTTGAGCCTTTCTTACTCTATAAAATAATAATTTCTACTTTCCAAGGCTAAATCAGGTACGCATGAGCAAATACTCAACCAGTTGTTCCCTTCTCCATTCTTGTCCTGTAGCCTAGTTACCATGCTGAAATATTGCAGTTTCTGCTGACATTTTCACCTGGACTTGCTAATAGCTATAAATAAATCAAACCAATTAGTTTTCTATCAAAATTCGCCACCCATCCTAACCTCTGTTTTGGTTAACTTTTCAACTGTTTCAAATTCAAAATCTGGAAAGCATTGTCCTCTGCCCTATCCCCTAAGATGTGCCCACTCCATCTCCTTGGTCTTTTCCAGTCCCTCTACACTAAACTAACTCTGGCTTTCCTTCTTCTGGGACTTCTCCTGGGTTTTCCAGTAACTCCAGGCTCTGGTCACAACAGTCCAGTGGCCACATTTATGTTTAGTAGATCTTCAGTCAAAAGTCTCCAATGATAAGCAAAATGCATCAGCTGACCACATAATATATGCATCATAATGAAACATTTAGGGTTTTAAGTCTTTGGGTGTACATGGAAGCAAATTCTATAAGAAACACAACAAAATATAGACTCTATCTAAATGGAGGGGATCTGAAGCTCTGTGCAGTGGACTGAATAATATATACCCTGTAAAATTATGTTATACATTTTTACTCTATAGGCTAACTTGATGAACAGAGACATCTGTATCTGTTTCACACCTGTCTAACTGTTACTTTTAGTTTTCCCTTGCTACTGTACAGAAAATAACCTTCAAAGTTAACATAAGAACCTTCAGGGCAAAATTACACAACAAGAGGACTCAGCCCCAAGGAATGATGAAAATGTGTGTGTGGTGATCAACAGACACTATCTTGGGTCATCAAGATATTTATTTTCCTTTTAAATGTTTTTCCTGTATTATATGATTGTGTATAATAATAATGCATTATTTTTAGAAGTAATGAAAACACAAATCCTAGTAACTACCCCATAACTTATATTCTATGGTTTTCTTTTTTCTAATAAATGAGACCCAAACACTCAATTGTGGTCTCTCAGGCCTTTCCTGCTTAAGTTCCAGATTATTTTTCCAGCCTTTGCTCTTACCATGTTCCTTGACACTCCCACATGCTACGGTTAAATCATGCTATTTATTTCTCTCTCCATGTGGAGGTGGAATGGTCATTCATCCCCACAACTTTGGCAAGACTCCTCAATTTCCACAAAGGTGCACTGACTTTCTTCTCTTTCTGGTAACCTCTATAATATTTTAATGAGCTTCCAATCAAGAATTCAGTTTATCTGCACTTTAGAGACTCATGAGAAAATGTAGCCTCAAACATTTGCTCTCTAACTTCTATTAAGAGCCCAAATAAGAAAAGTATTACTCTTCACTGTTCCTGGAGGACATTTACTTATTCCTGCCTAGATGACTTTGCAAAAAGAATCTTCCCATTTTAGTCCGTCACTGTTCGATCTGTGGCAAACCCAGGCCTGACAAGGTCTTTGGGAGCAGCCTTTGTAGTTAATTCGTAACAACCTTGAAGCAGGACATTGGTAAGTCCAATTCCAGAATACATGAACAATTAATGGATATTCTACCAAAGACGTCATGGAAAGATGGGAAAGAAGGTACATATGGTAGCGGCACTCACTTCAAAAACAAATTGATTGTCATTGATCCCTCTCTTTTTTCTCCTAAAAGCCTCTACCCTGAAGACACCTCATCTATCTTCCCCTCTCTGTTGCCTTCTGCTGCCTTTAAAAATCCTCTTTGTTTTCCTAAGAGCTAAACTCTGCTCTCATACTCACTTTGTTTGGTCTACTCAATAAATCAACAGCCTGATACATACGTCTGCACCTTGGTGGTCTCAGTTCCCACTCCAAAGAGAATTATCAGAGTATCCATCAAACAAAACAAGGCTCTTCTTAAAGGACAATTCTACTTCTAAGGAGGTACTACTTTCCTGATACTTCGGATCTCATCTGAAGCCCTGTATAGCTAGTTAAATTATATAACCTGTGAATTTGCAATAGGAATTGTTACAAGGAATAGAGACACCTTTATCTGTTTTGGCATCTGCCTAAATATTACTTTTTGGTCTCTCTTGCTAGTGCACAGGAAAATTCTTCAAAGATAACATAAAAACCCTCAGGGTAAAATTACTCAGCAAGAGGCCACAGCCCTAAAAAGAGATAAAATATATGTGTTGTGAACCACAGACAGTAACATTGTTGCCCCTGGCTCAATTCTTTAAATATTAATCTATCTGTTAAAGACAAAAGGCAGTTTTACTCCAAATGCCATCCTTATTTTTGTTTTGAAATGTATAAGCCTACTTATCAGTGCAAAAAAGTGTAAAGCAATATAATTCTGTTTTGAAGAATTAGAAACCGAAAATTGTTTTTATGATTTATACAAGGCATTTTACTTGCAATGATGTAATCCTTTGTCAGAATTTTATTTACATACAGTTGCCTCTAGACGCAAGTAATTGGAACAGAGTATTCATGAGGCAGAACTGAGGAGTAAGGAATGTTTTACTCTTCAACTTCACTGACAATAAATTGTCACACTTCTTAGTCCCTTGCCAAAAATAAATAAATTCTAACACTATAAACACTGATATTATAAAACATTCCTAAGGAACATATTATAGAAACCTATCCATTATGGTAACAGAGCTGAGCATAGGAAAATTGCTAAGGGAAATTGTATTTGGTCAGCTGTACCCGACAGTGCCTTGTGATGAGATGACTGCCTTCCCTAGCACAGACTTATGCTCACAGCATACTCTGTCCCAAAACAAGAGAGCATGTATATGACAGTAGTGTCCAGAAGCTTTGCAAAAGCCATGTGGCTATGAAAGCCATGTGGCCCTGTTTCTCTGCTGCTTCCTCATGTACCACACACCTCAATATTCTACATCGCCTGTCCTGACATAATCTATAATACCTCAACAAGAGTAGATGGGATAGGAATGACTTAAGGAGGCTTCTAACTTGAATTAATGTGAATCCCCTGTATATTGCAGAGTCCTGTAGAACTGAAAGTTCATAAAGTGGTGTATGTTTGTACAACTTTTGAAGGAGCTCAAGAAACGTCACCCCAAAATATGCCACAGTGGTATGCTGATTATTTCAAACTGAGGGAACTTTGGGAACAACAAATGCAGGGAGAGACTTACTCTGAACTTCCATCATTTGCCTAAAGACAGATCCTCCAAAAGGAATGAAATGGTCATGAATCCCCTTCCCAGGAATTTTATTAACCAGGGTCAGGGGATTAACTTGGACCACAAGAGAGGAGACGAGAGGGCAACATGACATCCCAAAACCATTCACTCTACTTTAAGTAGCCTACATCCTTCCTCCCCTCTCTCCTATGAAAAGGGGGTGTAAGCTTTTATATCTCACTGGGTTTGGGGTATTCACTTTTATTTCATGTGATAGCCATGTGCACATAATGAATTTGTACACCTCTTCTCCTGTTAGTCTGCCTGCTATCAATTTATTTCATAGATTCAATTATCAAATCCTCAGAAAGTAGAGGGAACGTCTTTCTTCCCACTTTCAACCTCCAAATCAAGAAACTCCCTAAATCCAGTTGACTATTGAACAACGCTGGTTCATACTGTGCATGATCATTTATACAAAGATTTTTTTCTGCTCTGTTGCTCCCGAATCACCAAGACCAACTCTTCCTCTTCAGCCTGCTCAGTCTGAACAAAACAAGGATGAAGACTTTTTATGATGATCTACTTCCACTTTATGAATAGGAAATATATTTCCTCTTTGATACGGTTTTCTTAATAATACTTTTTCTTTATTTTATTGCAAGAATATATTATATAAAACATATAACATACAAAATACGTGTCCTTCCTTCCAGTAAGGAAGCCTTACTGATAGTATAAACAGCAATATAACAGTCAACAGTAAGGTATTAGTAGTTTAGTTTGGGGAAAATCAAAACTCAAAACTTACATATGAATTTTGACTGTGCAGGGGTCAGTGCTCCTAACCCCCACCTTAATTAAGGTCAACTGTACAGTGAATAAGGTCTCCTGCCAGAATTCCATGTGTAGATTCCAAGGTTCCACACCTTCAAGTCAAATGTCTCCCCCAGAAGTCTGAGTAAAATATGGTATAATAAAATCTGATTTTGATTTCTGTTTTCAATGATATGACAGGTTATATAACTTGAATGACTTTTCTGTTTAAGACACAGAAAATGTTTTCCTAGGAATCATTTAAAATGCACTGTTAACGTAAAACAGTTAAAACAACAACAACAAAATAAGCAATCCAAACATCATAAAAATTAGGTGAAATCAAGACTGATTTTGCCCTGAGGATTTCTGCTGAAATATGGAGGAGAGAACTCAAGTTTCTTATGTAATAGTAGTTTAGTACACAGGAAAACATAGAAAAATTCCAATGAAAGCCTAGTAAAATGTTCCTTTAAAAAGCAGGTACCTAAATGACCCTAAACAGAAAAGTAAATTTGCCTGGCTTGATTTCGACACTGGATGAAAGAGAAAAAATATACCCTGAGGATCTGAGACTTCAACTTGGCCTTCAAATGGATTTTGCCCCAAATTTGCACTTTCTGGTCCAGAAATTTTATGTTAAGAATTACATTTAAAATGTTTTTGAGTTGGTTGTGTCACTCAGAAGAGACTGGTAGAAATACATGTAAATCTTCTCTGGTGATGTCAATTTCAATGCTGATCAAATATCTAACACGGATGTAATCAAGGAAAATAAATACTTGTTGTGAATAGAACATATGATAAAAGCATGCCAAGATTCCCCAGGCCTCAAACTGTGCCTGTGGAGATCCCTTCAGCTGACAAGTTAGAGATCACTCTTCAGTTCATCTAGTGGGAAGGAGGGTTAACCACTACTGAAGTATTTTAGTTTTTCTCATTTCCTTGTGCAAAGCCAGCAGTTACAAATTTATTTCTGATGAGCAGAGAACTTGCAAATGTTACTTGACCCTGATGTGATAGAATTTTCTGAGCTCAGGAGATAAATAGCTTGTCTAAATTCCCTTGCTGGCCTTCCCTTTCTGGCCTCACCCTTGCTGGCCTCACCTCCCTTGCTGGCTTTAAGGTTAATAAGGGAATATTTAGAAGGCAGAAAGTAAAGCTCTGGGAAGTGAGGTAACAAGAGAGGTTTATGTTACTTACAAACATGAAGTAATACCGTACAGGGAAAGAGAGCAATCTCATTAATGACTTGAGAGCAGCCTTTGGCATCAAGCTCTATGAAGGATTCCTGGAAAACTTTCAAGAAGCAGACCACCTTGATGTGCTCAGCTCATCTTATTATATTCCCAAGGTAGTATTCTCTTTGGAGTGACCATCACCTGTTTGCTGAGAAAAGCTGACCTTCCTCTCATTAAAAATATATAGAACCATATCACATAACAGCTTATGTCTGATTTCCATTCTGTCTTTGAACATATTTGAAGTATTTACAATAATACTTAGTGTGGACATATATATGGACATATCATACAAAATCATGTAAAAGAAAAGCAACTCAGAAGACCTTCAGCTCATAACAAATCATGTTATACATGGGTTCTATTCTATCTGCAATGAAATTATGCATTCATAGCAAAACAGAAAATAAAAGTAGAGCAATTTTAACAGATTATCTGTGCATATTTCACTATATACACACCAAAAGATCTCTAAATATTCAAACATCATATCTTTGCAAGAGTTCTTTATTCAGTATTTCAATTCATAAGTTATGTATTTTGAGAGTAACTTCTCAATTCACTTTCTGACAGGAGTTCCATAGAATTGGCTGAAATATAACCTCAACTGCATGGAAATAGCAAGTAGCACAGGGTGAGGGATGAGAAATTACCTATCGGGTACAAGGTACACTATTTGCATGATAATTACACTAAAAGACCAGAACACCACTATGCAGTATATCCATGTAACAAAACTCCTCTTTTACTCCCTGCCTCTATAAAAGTAAAAATGGAAAAAATAAAAAATATAAAATTTTTTAAAAGGAAAGAATAAAGAAAATAGGAAACAGATAAAATCTCAAGACTAAAGGATCATGTTAACTTCTGTTTTACCAAAATTGTGATTCTACATGTTGTTGAAGAGAAATAACTTACTAGGCTACGCTAACAAATTTGAATTTTTTTCTTTTATTTATTATTTTATTTTTAATTGACAAATAGAAATTGTGTATATTTACTGCATACCCACATGTTGTTTTGAAATATGTATACATTGCATCATAGCTAATTCAAGGTAATTAGCGTATGTATTACCTCACATACTTATGTTATTGTGAGAACACTTAAAACTACTCTACTCCCTCAGCAATTTTCCAGAACACAATACAATGTTATTAACTGTAATCATCATGTTGTATAATAGATCTCTTGAACTTGCTCCTCCTAACTACAATTTTGTATCCTTTGACTAACGTCTTCCCAAACCCTCCTTGCCTCTCCAGCCCCTGGTAACCAGCAGGGGTTTTATCCCTTTCCTTTTCCGTAAGTGGTTCCCTGACCTACTCTATATTTTTATGAGTTCAACATTTTCAGATTCCACATATAAGTGAGATCATGCGATGTTTGTCTTTCTGTGCCTGGCTTATTTCAATTAACATAATGTACTCCAGGTTCATCCATGTTGTCGCAAATGACAGGATTTCCTTCTTTATTAAGGCTGAATAGTGTTCTATTTATATAGACTACATTTTCTTTGTCTATTCCTTTATGGATAGAAGCTTAGATTGTGTTCATATTTTGGGTATAGATCTCGTGAGACTTATTCACTCCCATGAGAACAGTTTGGGGGCATGATTGTGAGGCTTCTCTAGCTACATTGAACTGTGAGCCCATTAAACTTCTCTTTCTTTATAAATTACCCAATCTTGGGTATGTCTTTACCAGCAGTGTGAAAACTGATTAATAATGTTATTGAGAATAATGCTGCAATGAACATGGGAATGCAGACATCTGTTTGACATACTGATTTCTTTTGGATATATATCCAGAAGTGAAACTGTTAGATTATATGGTAGTTCTAATTTCAATTTTTTGAGGAAGTTCCATGTTCTTTTACATAATGTCTGTACTAACTTACATTCCAACCAACAGTGTACAAGGGTTTTCTTTTCCCTGCACCCTCATGAGGTATATAGTGATATCTTACTGTGATTTTGATTTGCATTTCTCTGATGATTAGTGATTTCGAGCATTTTTTCATATATATGTTGGCCATTTGTATGTCTTTTTTGAGAAATGTTTATTTAGATCCTTTGCCAATTTTTGACCAGAATTTAGACTTTAATAAGAGATAAGATGACTAAAGCCCAAGTTACTAATATTGTAGATATGGTAACTGCTTAAAATGGATTATTTTCTAATAGAATCAGCCTTATGCAGAAGCAAAGCCTGTTGCTACAGTTCCTAGTCCTCCCTGGACCATCTCCTTCCCCCACATCCACCCCTCTATTATGCTTTTATAAGGCTGGTGGGCTGGTGCATCAAGTTCCATCATTACAACTCTATTACTGGTAAAATGAATTTATCAGAGAGGAGAGATGGTAATTATTTGTCCATTTTATATGTCTGTAAGCCAGGAGTTGTCTGAAGACAGAGATGTTGTCTTCATTTTCACAATTCCAGAGGTAGGCAAAATAGTTTAGTAAAAAGAGATCATCAATAACTTTGTATAAAATATAGAAGTGAATCAATCCCAGTCCTTCCCGGGGTGATTTAGTTTATGCCATCCTTGACAATCAGCAATCTATCTGCAGGGTGGTTATGATGGGAAATAGAGAGGAGGTGAACAGGCAATGCCTAGGGCATTATCCAAACAGACCAGAACTGAGTGGACTATAGGTCGTAGAAAACCAATAGTCACTAGAGCAGAGGATTTGCAATAAACAAATCCTTGTTCCTAGTTTTCACTTCTTGACTATGTGATTTTGGCCAATTCCCTTTCTTGGACTTGGTTTCTATTATCAAAATAGTAGTGTGTGAAAATTAAAGACAGCATAAGCCTGTATGAGGCTAACAAAGAATGGATAGAGACTAAATTGTAAGAATTTAAAATTATTTATAATTATTACAGTTATCTTTAATATCATTAATGTCAGTAAACAATTACCCCGAAAAGATTTTTTTTTTTAAATGACCATAAAGGGAAGACAAAGAGAAAATTTCTTCTTCACAGTTTTGCCTATAGATTACTCGTTTCCAATAATACTTTCTCTCTTTTTTTTTTAAAGGCGCTATTAACAAGTAAACACCAAATCACTATGGTAAAATAATTGATACTTTGTAAGATGCTAATTACTACCCTCCCCACCCTCCTAAATTATCTGAGACTGATTTCCCCAATAATTATAGTAAGCACACTCTGCTTTCTGTGGTCACATAACCCAAACTCTTCAGATGCACAATTCATAAAGCCAGGATTAGTTTTGTAATCTAAGCAGTTACAAAATAATTAAACAAAAAAAGATTTGCTTGGTTCAACTATTTCAGTGAGAGGTTCAAAGGCACCATAAGCCATTGAAGTTGAACATGCAATAAGAAGGCAAGTTCTCAAATATTAAAGTACATTCAGCCAGGTTCTTTTTCACATCAAGTACTTGGACAAGCAGTGACAAGGTACTGCGGGTAGATCTTGGCTTTAGAAATCATCAAGAAGGACAGTGAGGTCAGCAGCAAAATCCATACAGAATGAACAATTTGCCTCAATGATAACTCTCCTCTCAGTAAATCATTTCTGCTTAGGCTATATTCCACCAATTTTAGAGTCTTTTGGATGCAATCCACACTTTTCTAGGAAATGCAATCATTATGAAATGTCTCAAGACATATGAGTCATAGAGTATTTATCATATAATAAACTGGAACTTATTTTTCCAGTTAGAGAATATTCAAATCAATTTGTAAATCAGGGGTGAACAATTTTATTCTGTAAAAGGCCAGAGAGAAAATATTTAAGGCTCTGCAAGCCAGATAAACTCAACTCTGCTTTCACAGTACAAAAGCAATATGTAAATAAATGGGCATGGCTATATATTTACCAAAATAGGTGAAGGGCAGGTTTTGGACCACAGGCCATAGTTTGCTAACCCTTGCAAAAATCCATGTCAACATCTAAATCATGTCATAAAAATTAATTACCTATTAATCCGTACCTGGTTGGAAACTTTGTGAAGCAATTGTGTAATGACCATCTCCAAGTAACTTTAGTAATTTAGTGATTGCAGTACTATGAGTATATCAGGTGCTTATTTGTTTAATGAATAAAGGGAAGTGAGATATCAAAAAGCCATGCTTCACACATGCTATATATCTCCCTATCCTATAAAGCTCATAAACTCTGTGAAGCACATCTGCTATTGTATTATGCTGACACTTTACTGTTTATTTTAATAAACAATGATTATTTTATTATTGTGTGTTGATTTTTTAAATGTTTTATTGTTACCATAAAACTAGTTCATTTAAGAAAATATCCAGGGTGCATAATTGCTTATCCAAAAAATCTTAAAGACAGATTTATTCTGTAACTTGGAATTTTTTACATTTTACAAAATTCATATAGTACTTATACTATAGTATACGTTCCCACACCCCAAACTGTGTGGGTCAGTCCTGCAAGCTCCATTTAGGGTAAGTGTCCTATACAGCTATAACCGCTGTTTATCTTTTATACCTTTTTTTTTTTTTTACTGTAACTTCTCTATGTTTAGATCCACAAATACCAGTTGTGTTTAAATTGCCTGCAATATTCAGTACAGTTACATGCTGCACAGGTTTGCAGCCTAGGAGCTAACCATATAGCCTCGCTTTGTAGTGGGCTATTCCATCTAGTATTGTGTAAATATACTCTATTATGTTTACACAATGACAAAATAGCTTAACAACACATTCTCAGAAGGCATCCCCATTTCTAGGGAGCTCGTGACTATACAATAATATTCTGTATTCAGTTTTGTCTCCTGTCTTATTAATGAAGACTTTTGTATATTTGAATTTGAAATGGCATTTCTCATTTAGCTAACATATAGCACTGGAAAAAAACAAGGGGAGACTGCAGCAGAGCCCTACCCTATTAAGGACACACAAATGGTAACTATTCTTATAAATGATAGCCATGAGTCAGGCCACCCCTGTTTTTCAGGCCCACTGTTTTTCTCCCATTTCACGACACGTATCTTCTCCTGTGTGTGTAACTATTGCATAATTGAATGCATGAACTACTTCCCAGCACATAATCGATTGTGAGGACAATGATAATCATGAGATGAATTAAAGTCTTTATATCAGACACTGTTTCTCGTTTTTATGTATGCAGAAACCTGGTTGTTGCTTACATGTTACAAATTCTAATATCTGAAATTACACAGTTCTAATGAGAACACATGGACACAAGGAGGGGAACAACACACACAGGGGTCAGTCATGGGGTGGAGGGCAAGAGGAAGGAGGACATTAGGACAAATACCTAATGCATGTGGGGCTTAAAACCTAGATGATGGGTTGATAGGTGTAAACCACCAGGACACATGTGTATCTATGTAACAAACCTGCACATTCTGCACGTGTATCCTGGAAATTAAAGTAAATTTTTTTTAAAGTATACAGTTCTAAAAAAAAAAGTAAAAAAAAAAAAAAAAAAACAACTAGTTTTCTTTTGATTGAAAAAAAGTAAAAAAAAGAAAAGACAGAAAATATGTATACATTGTTGAATGGCTCAGTTCAAGTAATTAGCATATGCATTGCCCCATATCCTTATCAGCTTTTTGTAATGAGAACATTTAAAATCTATAGGAATTTTGGAAAGCTATGCGTGAATTTTCTGTTTCCTTTTTTGTTGTAAATATCCCTTTCAGAAACATTTTATTTCCTATAAAAGAATGCAGACACATTACACCAAAAAAGAAAAAAAATTACAGTTCTTTGGGAGCCTTTGGTGTAGCTGGGGTGAGATAAAACAAATACCAAAGGATGAATAACATCATTCAGTATCATGCCAATTTAATGAATTAAATAAATCACTAGAGTAGAAAGTATTGAATAATAGTCCAAAAACTCAAGTGTGTAAGAAATAGCACATATATTTCTTTTCTAGATCAACTTAATTCTGGACCAGACTGAAAGGAAATTCAACTTGAGTCATGGAGAGGGCCTGAGTTGATGTAGAATTTTCAGGTCTGTGGGGGCCACAAGTCCCCTGCCCACCATAGTTATTCTATGACACCATTTTCCAGTCTGCATTATCTCTTTAGACCCCAGGATCCTGTTGCTTTGAAGCCTTTCTTAGTTTTACACTCCATGGAAAGGCTGAGTGCTGGCGTATTAATGTATTAAAGACTTTTTTGAAGACTATGGTGTGGAAAATGGTGATGAGATAGAAAAATATGAGCAAATTTCTAGGCTGATTGGTAGAGAAAGCGTGTCTGAGGGGGTGTGTCTTCTGCTTGCACCATAGAAGGTGAGATCAAACGTCCTAGTCAAAACTGGTTTCAATGTGGATGAAGCCACACAAGAACTGAGAGGATTGAAAAGGTTTATTTACTCACATAATGAGGCTTTCAGTGGAGAGCAAGACAGACACTCGAGCTAGTCTGAAATGGCTTGAGAAAAGGAAGAAGCATGTGGCTTGATTTTGTGTTACAGTTAGAGGGTGGGGTCCAGGCAAGGGTCCCCAGGTGTGTTTGGGGCTATATGTTTCGACTTTTCCCCTGTACCCGTGTGGAGTGAATGTGCCAGTTTTCTTATTGGCTTGCCAGAGGAGTGGGACTTGAAGCTGTCCTTGGTTAAACATAAAAAAATGGAGTTTGACTCCTTACTCCAAGAAGGCATAAAGTTGAGACCGAAGGATGAAAGAACTGGAGGAAGAGCATCCCAGACAAAAGGAATGCACACGAAAGCCCAGGATGGTGAATGTCCTTGAACGTTTGAGGAACAGAAAGAGGCCAGAGTGGTGGGAATCTGGCAAGGAGAGGAAGATGCGGTTTGAGAGGCCGGAGCATGCAGGACTCACTGAGTCATGGCTGTGAGTTTGGATTTCCTGGTGAGTGCAATAAAAGCCATTAAAATCTGGTCGCTTGATGTGAAATCAGGATTTTATTGCAAGCTTGATAAAACCTGATATCTACATATAGTGACAAAGGAAGAAGAGAAAAATCAATGGAATATCTCTAACATTATTTTATTTATTTTGAGATTGTGTACTCAGATAAACCTAACTCTCTTGCACCAAATAGTTTAGTCTAAAGTTTACGACAGGCTCTGGATTTCTTCAAAACTTTTCCCACCTCACCTCCACCTTCACTATGGTGACCACAACACTCTATGGCTACTGAATAAATAATTAAATATAAATATAGGGAAAGTATATATACATTTGATTAGTAAACTAAGTACACTTTATATATGCAGTCCTCCCTTGGTATCCCTGAGGAATCGGTTCCAGGATCCCCAAAGATACCAAGATCTGTGGATTCTTAAGTCTGTGATATACAATGGTGTAGTATTTGCATATGATCTATGCACGTCCTACCATATACTGTAAATCATCTCTAGACTACTTATAATAACTAATACAATGTAAAAGCTAGGTAAATAGTTGTTATATTCCATTGTTAAGAAAAGAATGACAGGAAAAATGTCTGTACCTGTTTAATACAGATACAATTTTTAAAAAATATTTTAAATCTGCAGTTGATTGAATCCATGAATGTTTAACCAACAAATATGGGGTTATATATATTCAAATATCTATAAATACATACATATGTTCATATATATACACATGCATTTTTATGCCTGTGTATATCTACATACATACGTGCATTAAAAGAAAAATTGCAAACAAAATAACATTAACAGAATTTATTTGAGCATTAAAGGATTTATGAATTCGGCAGCATTCAAAACCAGGAGAGGTCCAGAGAACTCCACCCAACAGCATGAGCAGTGAGGCTTTAGAGGCCAAACACAGAAGCAAAGTTGAGAAATCACCTGATTGGCTAGAGCTAGGCATTTGCTTTACTTGGCCACTGTATGATCAGTTAGCTGCCTAAAACTGGCTGAAGCTCAGCTGTTTGTGAAAGGCTGAAAAATGTCTACTTGTTACATGAAATCTGCTCCTAAATTTTGGTTTATGTGTAAATTAGGTGGCAGTTTTTTATGTAGGAACTCAACGTATGGAGATGGCTTCAGGCTATTGGCCTTCTGCTTATTTAGTTTGACTGACATGCAGATACAGATGAGTATACACATACACAGATCTCGTGTGTGTGTGTGTGTGTGTGTGTGTGTGTGTATGGGGCAGGGGATGTGGAGGGAGCTGGGAAGTGTTGTAGTAGACACTGAGATAAACTAACATCAGAGCCAGGGCTTACATTCAACTGGAAGGGGATCCAGCTAACATGCAACACCTTACATTTGCCTGATGCTTATTTCTGTTTGTACCACTGCTCCTGTACTATAGGCCTTGGGCAGTTCTCAGCCTCATCCTCTGTCAGTGGGCATCTCTGAAGAGGCCTCCCTGATAAACATGGCATTAGAGCACCAAACCTGTGTGGCTCATGGGTGACTCTGTCCCTCTCCTTCATTCTCTGTCTCATTTCAATTTTGACTTTTCTGTTTGTCTGCAGCCTTCCATCTGTTTCGTGGAGTGTCTCTTCTCACTCTCAGCTTGGCATACTCAGACTGACCATCCTTTCTATTAGCATGCCCATTCTATGATCCCAATAGGTAACGACCTTGGTTTTTGATCTTAGCTGCTATTTGACTTTGCCCAGAAAACGGCACAGTCCCCTCATATGACACTAACAACTGGTTTTCATGGCAACATGACCTCATGTGATGTACCAGGTACAAATGAGAGGTCACAGCAGGGCACCGTGCAACTGTATCTTCACGTATGAGCTCAAATAAGGCAATTCTTTATGAAGCAGTGGGAAGGGAATATTTAGGGAGTAAAAAACAACATAAACTAAACTTTAGATTCAAACTGAAACCCTGGAAACCCTGTGATCTTAAAACATGTACTTGCTTCTCTGCCTCACAGCACCAGGCCATCTGCCAACCTCCTTCCTGAGCAGAGCACCTGCCAAGGCCAAAACCAAGAAACTTTACAGTAACTTATTTGCTCTCTGAGCCAGACAGAATCCAGAGAGGAAAGTCCTGAGTGAGGATAAGAGCACTGCTTGTTTTTGAAGAATCTTGGTGCCCTAAGATCCACATAATACCGGAAGAAAGGTAGGTATCAACCTGCCCACATGGTCCTGGGATGACTGCCGTCTTCCTTATCCCTGAGAGGCTCTGAAAGGTCAGGGAAGGTGAGCTGAATACTCTATGTGATGAGGCAAAGAAAGCAGCATTAACCTTTACACCAAAGAAACAGAAATCAAGAATGGGGGCACACTGTGGAACACTGCTACATAAGGTATGAGCCCTGTAAAGCACTGCTGTGCTTATTCAGGAAAATATGGAAATCTCTCCTCTAAGGCAACGTTTTGGTCAGTGAGTACTATTTCCATATAAGAATGGATGTTCCTTGAGATTAGGAACAAAAATGAATGAATGAATGAATGAATGAATGTAGTAGTAACTCCATAGCCCAAGTCAGCCTCTTCTTAGGTGAATGATTTACCAAAATTATCTGCAAGTTACGTCTCCAAGGAACACATTAGTAGTATAATATAAAACGCAATGACAGAAAATTGGGAGGCTCAAACGTTAGTCCTGGATCTGTCATTAATTCTGTGACATTAACAGAACTCCTTCATATATTTTCTAATATTCAAACTTCTGAAACTTGAGAAATTTGGACTAAAAGAGCTCTAAGCCTCTTCTATCATTACTATTATATTTTATTCCTTCCTGAAAAAATTGTTTTAGTTTATCCTGGAAATGTTAACTGCCCCTCTGGACAGTTCCTGGTTTGTGGACAGTTTTCTTATTCAGATATGTTATGTTTGCACACCACTTGTATCTTGAATTTTCTCCACCACAGTGTTCTGCTCTGAGTCTGTTCTCTCACCTGTATAATGCCCCTAAAACCTTGTTCAAGGTGAGAGCAATAGTCTCAGTTGTCTGCTGACTGGTGATCACTTTGACTACCATGTCAATTCCTTTTCTAAGCATTAACCAGTGAAGGTTACTGAAGGTGAGTTGCTTTTATGTGGCATAAGCTTAAGAAAGCAAAAGCCATTACCAACACTCTAAACAGCACAGAACATTCTGAAAGGATCTAGGGGCACCTTGCAAAATGCCAGTAAATCTTCAGTTCTTAATAGGGGTCAAAAGAAACTACAAAAGTTTTACTTTTTTTAAGATGGGATACTCTGCAGTGTTTAAGAGTTTTAGGCTGCTGCCTGGCAACAACCCTAAAGACGAGTAGCTTAGGACCTAAAGAAATCTAGTAAATTAGGAAAGAAAATTGTCTGATGCCTGTGTCAAATTCATTCTGGTCTGGTAGTCTTATAAAAGGACAGCGAGTATTTTCTTTCTTAGAAATCGTAGGAAGAGTAAGTTGACTTTGGTAAAGGAGAAACACTCTTGGTGCACTTGCCATAAACCCGTCATTTATGAGTTAACATTCTTTTACATTCATGTAACCTTTCCTAGGCCCCATCCTATTGAGTCTCCCCAGAATCTAGGGAAATCGATGCAGCAGGAAGACCCTCAGCAGTTGTTACACAGTATCCCATTCATGCAAGCTTTTCTTAAACACTGCAGTGACCCAGAGCTCACTACTCATTGATGGATCAATGCTTTTTTTTTTTTTTTTTTTGACCAACCTATTATATTTTGAAAAGTTCTTTTGGAAAGCTCTTCCTTAAGAACTGAATTTTTCTCCAGGTCACTTTCAAATGCTGCTCCTCAATCTTCCATATTTTTTATACTATCTTACCTGGGATAATGAACACAAGCTACTGACACACACAAGCCTCAAATTTTGAGTGGCATAAAACAACAAAAGTTTCTTTCTTGCTCAAGTCAAGTGCAACGTAGGTTGGAAAACCAGCTCTATCATGTAGCTTCATCACCTGGAACATGCTGCCACAGCAGGCTAAGAGAAATTTGGCAGAGGCAGATTGGTTCTTATTGACTCAGTCCACAAGCGGTACCAACACATCTGCTCCTAGCCGGTTTGCCAGAACTAGCCACAAGGCCCCGGCCTAACAGTAGGGATCCTGGGACATGAAACAAAACACATGGAATTTAGTGGATGCTAATTGTATCTGTGAAACATTTTCCCCAACCAAGCACACTTATTGGAAAGATGAGGCAGGTATTAAGATTTGATACATCAAATTTACATTGAATCCTAGAGCAAGATCATACCAAAGAAAAGCTAGTGCTTCACATCTGATCATGCAGAGAGAGCCTAGCCATCACTCTGTCAGAGTCTGACATCCGGCTCTGCTGTCTTTGTGCAGTGCCTAGAATAAGATGGTCAACAGAGGATTTATATGTCTTCAACCTCCCCTCTTTTCTGTGACTTTCCTCCAGTATAGGTTAGGTGTTTAGAGGGCCTTGTAGCATACTGTCCATCCATTTACAATTCCTGTTTCCTGGGAGCATTTCATCCTGATATCTCCAGACATCAAGAATTTGATAGCATGAGGGAAGGATGCCACATAACTAATGTCATTTATGTTAACTAAAATCATGTTAACTAAATGTATTATTCTATCTCTATAATAAGTATACCGTTTTGCATTTTTAGTATTCCCAAGGACTGGGCACGAGATTATATCTAGGGAATAGATGTAAGACTTCTTCACTAGGCCAGTGAAATGCTCTATTTCAAATGAGAAACAGCCTCAGAGAGACTGGATGATTTATTCATGTCTACATGACCTGTAAATGGTAAAAGCAGAACAGGAACTCAGGACATGTTACTTTTTTTTTTTTCTTTTGAGATGGAGTCTTGCACTGTCACCCAGGCTGGTGTGCAGTGGCATGATATTGGCTCACTGCAGACTCTCCCTCCTGGGTTCCAGCGATTCTCCTGCCTCAGCCTCCCTGATAGCTGGGGTTACAGGCACGCACCACCACCACACCCAGCTAATTTGTGTATTTTAAGTAGAAACGGGGTTTCACCAGGTTGACCAATCTGGTCTCAAACTCCCGACCTTAGATGATCCACCTGCCTTGGCCTCCCAAAGTGCTAGGATTACAGGCATGAGCCACTGTGCCCGGCCTGGGATATGTGACTTCTAATCCAGTGCAAAGTGCTTTGTTAAGAGCATGCCAAGAATTAGATTCCAATCTCCACTGTGGTATCCTTTTTCAAACGTCAGAATGCCAACCTGACTCTTCAGAGAAGAAAAAGAGAGACAGCCAGGCCCACTCTGATAATAGTACCTATGGTGTCAGCAACAAGCCAATAATAGGCAGTTGCAAATGCACATTTACATTATGCAGAAATTAGTAGCATGATGAGGACAACAAGAGGCCTTGGATGAATAACTGCTTCCCTGTAGGGTGTTCAAGCCACTCTAATTTGCTGGTGCCCAGACTATAAATGAATTTGCACTGGAGGTGTTACTGCAGCCAACACAATAGAATTGAAAGGGGAGGAGGCAGCCATGGGCATGGAGTTTTCAAAACCAAATAATATGTGAATTGTTGAAATGCTGTTCAGGAAAATTCATACCACTTTAAGTGCTTCAGACTCAGAGAAAGAAAAAAGCAAAATAGCACTATGGCATGGACTCTGTCCTGATTCCTGCAAATTATGAGTAGTCAACATCCACTTTTTAAATAATAGCCTGGATGGGTATATCAAAAGCCCTTGTTAAGCAGCCATGAATTTTGTAAACACGTTTTATTTTTTCACTGGTACTACCATCATTACATGATAGTAACTGGGCAATCCATTATGTTGTGGGGTGCAATTACTCACAAGAGAGAACATTCATAACAGTACATTCAGATGACTTCATATGTCCCCAGCATGCTATCCCATGGCGGAATCAGGCATCAGATTACAAAAAGCTTCAGACAAAACCAGAAATTTCATGAGACCTCAGTGGCAAAGGCAAATGCATCATAGGCAAGAAAAGAATTGATTTTCACCTATGGCCTTTCCATGGTAATCTTGTAATCTCATCCAGTTCTTGATCATTCTGGAAGGAAAAGTGATCTCATTTGTCCCCATCTAAATGCATTGTTTAAAAGTCCTCTTAGATTATATAGTCCCTGTCTTTTTATGCATAGCAATAATTGTATTTGAATTTTGCATTTATATGACCAGATTTTAACAATGTATTATTTGAAATTTTATGGTGTTTGTAAAGTAGGTTAGACAGATATTATTATCTTCATATTTTAAAATAAGGAAATGAAATGTGAGAGTCAGTAAAGTTAGGTACTTTGCCTAGTGTATTAGTCAGGGTTATCTAGAGGAAAAGAGTTAATGGAATATTCACACATATATATAGGGGAGTTTATTAAGTATTAACTCACATGATCACAAGGTCCCACAATAGGCCATCGGCAGGCTGAGAGAAAGGAGAGCCAGTCTGAGTTCCAAAAATGAAGAACTTGGGAGTCCGATGTTCAAGGACAGGAAGCAACCAGCATGGGAGAAAGATGTAGCCTGGAAGGCTAGGCCAGTCTCTCTTTTCATATTTTCTACCTGCTTATATTCTAACTCAATAGCTGAATAGATTGTGGCCACCTGATTAAGGGTGGGTCTGCCTTTCCAAGCCCACTGACTCAAATGTCAATATCCTTTGTTGACACCCTCACAGACATATCCAGGATCAATACTTTGTATCTTTCAATCCAATCAAGTCTATACTCAATATTAACCATCACAAGTCCAACCATTGTCGACTTGAAACCATAAACATCTCCTAAGATCATACATAATCTTCAAATAAAGACAATAATAAGGTTATAATTACATCTAACATAATACAACTATCCTTCATACAACCAGAAATGCACCAATCCCCAACCCAAAGCTGTTACATAAAGTTAACAATACTTAAATGCTGATGTGAAGTCAATAAATCTTATGTCACACGACAAAGGAGAAAGGAAATGAAGATATTTTCTTAATACACGTGTACACATGCACAAACATGCTTTTAACAAAAGAAGGAGGAAATACTCATGACAGTTACAGTCTTCATTTCCACAGCTGGTCATGTGGTTGTAGCTGGTATTGATGACTACCTTCTTCTACTACCCTTTCTGTGTTCCCTTTGCCTTCAACAGGCACCTCAGCAGGTCATAGTTTTTTTTCCTGGTGGAGTGACACAAACTTTCATTCCTGAAGCGTCTGGGTCATTTGTAGCCCTTCCTGGATTGGGCTCTTGTAGTTTCCCATCGACCTTAATCATGGGGCATGGTAATACTAAGAGATGCCCTAATGGATCTCCTGTATTCCATGCATACTCTTCCTTACCTCCATTGTGGAGTAGTAGACAGATTTCATCTTGATATTCCGGGTCAATCACCCCAGCCAACAATGTAGCTCCCTTCTTACCCTGTTGACTTAAAGGTAGGAGGAGCCCAAAGTGTCCAGATGGCAATCAACTTCCAGTTTAATAGAATTGCTGTTGTGTCTCCTGGTGGCAGCATTCCTCCCTCTGGAAATAAGACCTCTAGGCCAGCAGAAGGTAATATCATGGGAACAAGAAGCAAACATTTTGTTAGTAGATCACTAGTGGTAATGGTGAGTGGTGCCACTTCCACTTCCACCCCTTAATTCCTGTACCCGTGAATCCTGGCTATGGGAGAAACTGTACCATATATTGGATGCTGATTCAGAGCACACATGGCCTTCTGGAGAACTTGGCCTCAGCCCTGCAAAGTATAGTCACATAGTTGGTGTCTTAATTATGACTTCAAAAGGCCATTCCACTATTCTATCAATCCAGCTGCTTCAGTATGATGAGGAATGTGGTAAGACCAGTGAATTCCAAGAATATGAACTGACTGCTGCACTTCCTTAGCTGTAAAGTTAGTACCTTGGTCAGAAGCAACGCTGTGTGGAATACCATGATGGTGGATAAGGCATTCTGTGAGTCCACAGATGGTAGTCTTCGCAGAAGCATTGCCTGCAGGATAGGCAAACTCGTATCTAGAGTAAATGTCTATTTCAGTGAGGACAAACCTCTACCCTTTCCATGATGGAAGAGGTCTAGTATAATCAAGCTGCCACCAAGTAGCTGACTGATTACCCTAAGGAATGGTGCCATATCAGGGGTTCAGTGTTGGTCTCTGATGCTGGCAAATTGGGCACTCAGCAGTGGCCATAGCCAGGTCAGCCTTGGTGAGTGGAAGTCCACGTTACTGAGACTATACATTTCCTCCATTCCTGCCACCATGGCCACTTTGTTCATGGGCCCATTGGGCAATGACAGGTGTGGCTGGGGAAAGAGGCTGAGTGGTGTCCACAGAATGGGTCATCCTATCCACTTGATTATTAATGTCCTCCTCTGCTGAGGTCAACTATTGGTAAGCACTCACATGGGATAAAAATATCTTCACAGTTTTGTACCACTCAGAGATGTTCATCCACCTACCTATTCCCCAAATTTCTCTTTCACCAATTTTTCAATCATGCTTCTTCCAAGTTGCTGATCATCCAGCCAAACCATTGTCTACAGTGCATGAATTAGTATATAATCACACATCTGGGGATTTCTCCTTCCATGCAAATGCACAACCAGGTACACTGCTCAAAGTTCTGCCCACTGGGAAGATTTTCCTTCACCACTGTCCTTCAGGGATGTTCTAGAAAGGGGCTATAGTGCTGCAGCTGTCTACTTTCAGTTGGTGCCTGCATATTGTGCAGAACCATCTGTGAACCAGGTCCTAGTCCTGTCTTCCTCTGTTAAATGATCATAAGGAACTGCCCATAAGACCGTGGGAGAGAAGGCAGGATGGCAGGAATGGAGACCATAGGCATTTGAGACACTGCTTGATGTAACTTACTTGTGCCTTCAGGACCTGGTCAAGCCTGATCACATATATACTACTTCCATTAACCACTTGGTTAAGCACATGATAATCCACTGTCATTCTCCAAGATCCATTTGTTTTCTGCACAGGCCAAATGGGAGAGTTGAATGGGGATGTGGTGGGAATCATCACCCCTGTGTCTTTCAAGACCTTGATTGTGGCACTAATCTCCACAGTCCCTCCAGGGATGCAATATCATTTTTGATTTACTATTTTTCTAGGCAGAGGCAGGTCTAATGGCTTCCATTTGGCCTTTCCCACCACAATAGCCCTCACCCTACCAATCAGGGAGCCTATGTGGGGGTTCTGCCAGGTGCTAAGTATGTCTACACCAATTATTCATTCTGGCACTGGGGAAATGACCACAGGATGAGTCTGGAGACCCACTGGACTCACTGTAAGTCAGACCTGAGATAAAACTCCATTAATTACCTGACCTCCATAAGCCCCCTACTTTAACTGGAGGACCATAATGATGTTTTGGATCCTATGGAATCAACGTCAGCTCAGAGCCAGTGTCCAGTAGTCCCCTAAATGTCTGATCATTTCCTTTTCCCCAGTGCACAGTTACCCTGGTAAAAGACTGGAAGTCTCCTTGGGGAAGGATGGGAGAAAGATTCACTGCCTAAATTGTTGGTAATATAGTGGGGTCCTTCCTCAGGGGGATCCAGCCTCCCCTTCATTCAAGGAGTTCTGAGTCTGTAAACTGACTCAAGTCTGGAAATTGATTGGAGGGCCATGATTCTCTGTTTTTATAATTCAAATTAGTCTCTTGTCCACTCGACCTATAAATTTTCTGCTTGTGTAAATTAAGTAGGAATGTAGTAGGTTTCCTATCAATTTTACTTCTAAGAATACCATGATTAATTAGCCAATGCCAGAGCTCTACATGAGTCAGACTATTCTGATTGCTGCTTTGCCTCGGCTGTCCATTATGGTAGCTACACCCACCTTGCCTTTGACAGTTGAGTGCTGCCACTTGGCACCTGTCACCTTGGGATCCAATTATTCCCATTGTATTTCAATTTTGTAGTTGAGTGACAGTGGTTCCCACTGTTATATCTGACATACAGAGAAAAGCAATTACAGGGCTCTTCAAAGATGCAAGTGCTGCCCTCACAAATCTATTTCACAAGGCATTGGTCAAGGGTATATTTTCTGGACTCTCCCAGCTGGGATGAGTAGGTCTAAAGTGCCTAATACACCTCACCATCCCAATCTCCCTAGCCTTTGGATCCCTTTCTCTATATTAAACCAAGGGAGATCAGGTATTTCCAGCTCACTCACAGTGGGTATCTTTTAGTCCATATTTCAGCTAACCAAGCAAATAAACAATTAGAACCTTTAACTCCCTGAGCTGCAACTTTAAATGCAGAGTTCCTACTTAGTGGGTCCAAATCAATAAATTTAGCCTGATCCAACTCTATGTTTCCTCCACCATTATCTCACACCCTTAATATCTATTCCGATGCCTGTTCTCCATATTTCTGTTTATATAAATTAGAAAACTCAAACAATTCTTTTTGAATGTAATGTACTCCTCATGGGTCATGCTCTCAACCTCACTTCTAGGGGCCTGCCCAGACTTTAGTTATAGGTCTAGAGGCAAACAGAGGTGTTGGGGGTGGCTCCTGAAGAGAATCAACATTATCTTGTCTGGTAACTGCCTCAGAGGAGGCCACCACTGTGTCCTCAGGCAGCACAGGGTTTATCTTCTCAAAGGTGGAAAGGCTGATGGCAGCATGGGTCTGGGAGGGGATGGTGCCACTACTGGGGATGGGGAAGCTGTTTCCTCTGGCAAAAAAGGTTCATCAGTGTTTACAAACTCAGTGTTCCCAGCTTCATCAGGGTCCTCCCACACATCCCCATTTCATGGTGCAGGGTCCCATTCTTTTCCAATTAATGCCCTCACTTTAACAGTAGACACCTGGCGAGGCTGTGCATGCACCTTTTGTTGCAGGTCAGCCACTTGCATGATAAGAGCTTATATCTGTTTTTCCACAATTTCAGCTCTTTCTCTACAGGAGATAAGACTCTCACTCAGGGCAATCTTAGCAGATTTGAGGCTCAGTATCTGCTTCTGAAGCCAGGAGAGAGAATCCCCAAGTTCAACATGTTCTTTCATCACTTTTTTCACTGAACTTAGGAGCAACCAACCAGTTTCATGATGTTCCTTGGTTCTCCACATGTTGTCAAATGTATTATGTATAGAGTCACTAAACTCCTTGCTCCTCATGAGCAATGAATCAGGAGTGTAAAGTGCATTTATTTCCATAACTATCTAAACAGTTCACAATAAAGGCTCTCAGTGTTCTCCATACTATCAGAAGTAGATCCTTAGCATTTTGGGGTCTAATCATATTAAGCAGCCAAATCTAGAAACCCCCAAATCAATGAACTACAGCCTTAATATTCTATTCCTCTAGGACCATTCCTTGTACCACCATCTTTGTAGTCAGGGTTCTCTAGAGGGACAGACCTAATGATTCAATTGATTCTCCTGCCTCAGCCTCCCAAGTAGCTGGGACCACAGGCATGTGCCACCACACCTGGTTGATTTTTGTACTTTTAGTAGAGATGGAGTTTCACCATGTTGGCCAGGCTTGTCTCAAACTCCTGACCTCAGGTGATCCACCCACCTTGGCCTCCCAAAGTGTTGAGATTACAGGTGTGAGCCACTGTGTCTGGCCTACACCACCTTCTTATCTTTACCACACTACAATTCCTGCCCAGGAAGATGGTCTCCTCTGACTGGCTAAAATTACAATTCTAGAACTCTCAGAACCAATGCTACATGGGGAATGGAAAGAATTAACTCCTGCTAATCAAGAATTTCTGAAAAATACTGATCTCTGCTGTTGCACACTTCATTTTCTTTTGTTGTCCAATTAATGATAGATTAGTATAAAATAGTCTGGAAATGAAGCTTTAGGGGTAAGAAATTTTCTTATCAAGACATCACAGTAACAGTGATCTGTTAACAGTAATCTATGCAATATCACAAAGTACAGATTGGGCAGTTTAAAACTCATAAACAGGAATAAGAAGCAACCTTGTTGGAAACAGAATTCTGGAAACTCTCAACTTAGAATACTATATCAAGCAAAGTTTTATTTCAAACATGAAGGAGAAGTAAAGACTTCCCCCCCCAAAAAAAAAACAAAATCTGAGAGAATTCAACATCAGACATGTCTTACAAGAAACGCTAAAAAGAGGCCTTCGATCTGAAAGGATACTAGTGTGCAACAATAAATCATCTGAAAGTATAAAACTCACTGGTAAAAGTAGGTAAACAAAGACAGAATATGTTAATACTTTAAACTTGTTGTATAAAACATTCATATATTTAGTGTGAAGACAAAAAGACAAACCTACAACAATTTGTTCAGAGATAGATAATATCAAAGGGTATAGAGAAAAAACAAGGTCAAAAAATAGAAAAATTGAGTTAAAATGTAGAGTTTTTTAAGGTTTCTCTTTGCTTTTTTTGGTTTTCTTTTGTGATTAGAGTTAAGTTGTCAGTTTTAACTGTTTTTTTTTT
>NW_016825075.1:8039-21112 GCF_001698545.2 Rhinopithecus bieti | reverse complement strand
AAACAAGAAATGGGGAAAGGATTCCCTATTTAATAAATGGTGCTGGGAAAATTGGCTAGCCATAAGTAGAAAGCTGAAACTGGATCCTTTCCTTACCCCTTATACGAAGATTAATTCAAGATGGATTAGAGACTTAAATGTTAGACCTAATACCATAAAAACCCTAGAAGAAAATCTAGGTAGTACCATTCAGGACATAGGCATGGGCAAGGACTTCATGTCTAAAACACCAAAAGCAACGGCAGCAAAAGCAAAAATTGACAAATGGGATCTAATTAAACTAAAGAGCTTTTGCACAGCAAAAGAAACTACCATCAGAGTGAACAGGCAACCTACAGAATGGGAGAAATTTTTGCAACCTACTCATCTGACAAAGGGCTAATATCCAGAATCTACAAAGAACTCAAACAAATATACAAGTTTCAACTGTTTTAAGATTTTTTACAAGCTTCACAGTAACCACATTGTCAAAACCTATACTAGATAAAGACAAAAAAATAAAAGCAAGAAATTACAACATTCTACCAGAACAAAATCACTTATGCACAAGGAAAGATAGCAAGAAAAGAATAGAAGACTAACAAAGCACTCAGAAAACAAATAACAAAGTGGCAGGACTAAGTTCTTATATAACATTGCATGTCAATGGACTAAATTCTCCAATTAAAAGGCATAGAGTGTCTGAGTGGATAAAGAAATAAGACTCAATTGTATGTTGCCTAGAAGAAAACTCACTTCACCTATAAAGACTATAAAGACACACAGACTGAAGTAAAAAAACTATTCCATGCAAATGGCAACAAAAAAAAGAGTAGGAGAGGCTAGCATGACATAGGATAAAATAGATTTCAGGACAAAACCTGTGAAAAGAGACAAAAAAATAGTTATACAATGATAAATGTCCAATTCAAGTAAAGGATATAACAATAGTATATATATATGCACTCAATGCTGGATCATCCACATATATAAAGCAAACATTATTAATGCTAAAAAGAAATGTAGACCCTCCAATACAATAATAGTTAAGAACTTTAAAATTTCACTTTCAGCATTGGACAGATTAATAGACAGAAATTCAACAAAGAAACATCAGACTTAATCTGTACCACAGACCAAGTGGACCTGAAAGACATTTACAGAACATTTTATCCAATAGCTACAGAATACACATTCTTCTCATTAGCACATGAAACATACTCCAGGATAGACTGTTAAAGCATAAAACAAGTCTCAAAAATTTCAACAAAAAATTGAAATTATATCAACTATCCTGTATGACCACAATGAAATAAAACTCGAAATCAGTAACAAGAGGAACTTTGGAAACTATAAAAATATGTGAAAATTAAACAACATGCTACCAGGGACCAAAGGGACAATGAAGAAATTAAGAAGAAAATTTAAAAATTTCTTGAATCAAATGACAATGGAAACACAACATACCAAAACCTATGGGTTACAGCAAAAGAAGTACTAAAAGGGAAGTTTATAGCAATAAATGTCAACATCAAAAAAGTAGAAATACAAAAAAAATCTGATGATGCATCTTAAAGAACTAGAAAATCAAGAACAAACCAAATCCAATGAGTAGAAGAGAAATAATAAAGATCAGTGAAGAAATAGAAGAAATTGAGACTAAAAAAATATAAAAGTTTAATGAAATTACAAGTTTTTTTTGAAAAGATAAACAAAATTAGCAAACTTTATGCCAGACTAACTTAAAATAAAAAGAGAAGAGCCAAATAAATAAAATTAGAGATGAAAAAGGAGACATTACAATGGATACCACAGAAGTTGGAAGGATGATTACAGACTATTATGAATGACTATATGCCAATACATTAAGAAACCTAGAAGAAATGGATAAACTCTCAGACACATACAACCCTACAAGGTTGAACCATGAGGAAACAGAAAACCTGAACAGACCAATAACAAGTAATGAGATTGAATTAATAATAACAGTTTCCCATCAAAGAAAAGCCCAAGACCAGATGACTTCACCTGTTGAATTCAACTATTTAAAGGACTAATACCAATCCTACACAAACTATTCCAAAAAATTTAGGAGGAGGAGAAGTAAACAGCTATCCTTTTGGAAAAACAAATACTTTACCAAGGTATAATTGACATAATAAACTATATATTGAAAGTATGTAATTTGATAAGTTTTAGTTTATGTAAATTCCATGAAATCATCCCTACAAGATACCTTATTCCCCTTTACATTCTCTCCCTCCAAATCTTTATCCTCATCTTCAGGCAAAAACAGGAGAAGAAGGGTGTCTCAGCTCCAGAAAAAAAAAAACAATTTGCCTTTTCTCTACCTTAGTCTCTCTGTACTCTTGGCTAATTGGATGGTGCCCACCCACATGGGTTGAGGAAAAATCTTTCTTACTCAGTCCACTGATTTAAATTCCAGTCTCTTCTGGAAACGCCCTCACAGACATAGTCAGCTATTTGGGTATCCCTTAACCCCGTGAGACTGACACATAAAATTAACCGTCACAAAGTATGTACACATTAAATATTGGCATGTCTTGGAGAATTGCCCCTTATATCATTATGCAATGCATATTTTTATGCCTGATAACTTTCTATGCTTTGAAGCCTATGGTATCTGAAATTAATACAGCTTCTATCACTCACTTTTACAGCTTTCTTTGAATAGTGATAGCATGTTGTAAATTTATCTGTACTTTAACTTTTAAACTATTAGTGTATTTCTATTAAAAGTGCCTTTTTATAGGCAAGAAAATTGGGTTTGACAATATATGCCTTTAAATGAAATATTAAACTCACTTACGTTTATTGTGATCATTGATATGGGTAAGTATAGCATGTTGCTATTTGATTTTGGGTTTTGTTTGGTTGTATATCTTGTGTTCTTTTTCCTCTTATACCTGTTCTTTTCTGTCTTTTGTATTAATTTAATTTTATTTGCATTCTGTTTTCTCCTCTTTGTTGACTTTTCAGCTGATTCTGTACTGTTATTTTATTGGTTGCTATAGGTTTGTATTAGATATCTCTAACTTATAACAGTCTATATTCAAGAAGTATTATAATAATTCACACACAATATACTAATATTATAATAGTATACTTTCATTTCTCTTGTGTTTACCTTAAAGCTTTGTACATTAATATGGATTATAAGTTGCAGACTACAATCTTAAAAATTTTTAAAGATTCAATTCAGTTTTAAAATATTTACATAATAAGAAATATTATTATAGATTTATTCATGGAGTAATCTTTTAAGCATTTCTTGTTTCTCTGATTAGATCCATACTTCCATCTGGTATCATTGACCTTCTGCTTGAAGGACTTCTTCTGAAATTTCATGTACTATAAGGCTGCCAGAGAGGGATTCTTTCAGATTTTCTTTTTTCTTTTCTACAAAACAAGCACAATTTATTATTTATGATTTATTAAAAGATTATCATTTGAAATACAGTTTAAAATATTTAAAACCATAAAGAAATCTAACTGTAACCTTGAATAACACTATTATTAGAATATTTCAGTCTGATACTCTTGTATTCACATTTAATTGACTGCTATATTTAAGAATGGCATTTTATTTTTACTATATCTGAATTCATATAAAGCAAGTTATATTATTTTTTTATTAAATTTTATTTTTCTTAACTTTTGTTTTAATTTCAGGGGTGCATACACAGGTTTGTTACATAGGTAAACTGCAAATCAAGAGGGTTTGTTCTACAGATTATTTCATCACCCAGGTAATAAACATGCCTGATAGGTAGTTTTTCAGTCCTCACCCTCCTCCCACCCTTTACTTTAATGTGGGCCCCAGTGTCTATTGTTCCCTTCTTTGTGTCTATATATATTCAATGTTTAGCTGCCACTTATAAATGAGAACATGTCATATTTGGTTTCTGCTCCTGTGTCAATTCACTTAGGATAATGGCCTCCATCTCCAGTTATGTTGCTGCAAAGGATATGATCTCATTTTTTTCTATGGCTGCATAAGTCCATCATGTATCTATATCATGTTTTCTTTGTCCACACTACCACTGATGGTACTTAGGTTGATTCCATGTCTTTGCTATTTTGAATAGTGCTTTGGTGAATATAGGCATGCATATGTCTTTATGGCAGAATGATTTATATTCCTTTGGGCACATACCCAACAATGGGAATGCTGGGTAAAATGTTAATTCTATTTAAATTATTAAAGTAACCACTAAGCTGCTGAACTAATTTACATTCCCACTTGTGTATATAAGTGTTGCCTTTCATTGCAACCTCACTAACATCTGTTATTTTTTGACTTTTTAGTAATAGCCATTCTGACTAGTATGAGATGGTATCTCAGTGTGTTTTTAATTTGCATTTCTCAAATGATTAGTGATGTGGAGGGTTTTTTATGTTTGTTGGCTGCGTGTATGTCTTCTTTTAAAAAGTGCCTTTTGTGTCTTTTGTCTGTTTTTAATGGGGTTGTCTTTTGCTTATTACTTTTTTTAAGTTCTTTATAGATTCTGAATATGAGACCTTTGACTGATACATAGTTTGCAAATATTTTCTTTCATTCTGTGGGTTGTGTGTTTACTCAGTTGATAGTTTATGTTGCTGTGCAGAAGCTCTTTAGTTTAATTAGGTCAAATTTGTCAATTTTGGTTTATGTTGCAATTGTTTTTGGCATCTTTGTCATGAAGACTTTGCCAGGTCCTATGTCCAAAATGGTATTTCCAGATTTTCTTCTAATGTTTATACAGTTTTAGGTTTTACATTTAAGTCTTTAATCCATCTTGAGTTGATTTTTGTATATGATGTAAGGAGGGGGTCCAGTTTCATTCTTCTGCCTACAACTGGTCAGTTATCCCAACACCATTTATTGAATAGGGAGTCCTTTACTCACTACTTGTTTTTGTAAACTTTGTCAAAAATCTGATGGTCATAGATGTTCAGCCTTTTCTTCTGGGCTCTGTGTTCAATTCCATTGTTCTACAATGGAATAGATAACTGTAGGCTTGTAGTATAGTTTGAAGTCAAGTAATGTGATACCTCCAGCTTTATTCTTTTGGCTTAGGATTGCCTTGGCTATTTGGGCATAAATATGTTCATAATAGTCTCATGATTTTTTTTGTATTTCTCTGGGGTCAGTGGTAAGGTTCCTCTATGTGTGATGTTAGGTTGTGAATTTGAGATCTTTCTAACTTTTTTATGTGGGCGTTTGGCACTATAAACTTTCCTCTTAACACTGTTTTAGCTGTGTCCCAGAGGTTCTGGTTTGTTGTATCCTTGTTTTCATTAGATCCAAAATTTTTTTTTTTATTTCTGCCTTAATTTCATTGTTTACCCAGAAGTCATTCAGGAGCAGTTGTTTAATTTCCATGTGATTGTATGACTTTTTACCAATCATGTTGGTATTCATTTCTATTTATATTTTGCCATGGTACAAGAGTGTGGTTGGTCTGATTGTGTTTTTTTAAATTTGCTGAGAATTGTCTAATGGCTGATTATGTGGTCAATTTTAGAGTATGTGCCATGTATAGAGAAGAAGAAGGCACATTCTGTTGTTTTGGGGTGAAGAGTTCTGTAGATGTCTGTCAGATCCATTTGATTCAGTGTCTAGTTCAGGTCCCAAATATCTTCTGACTTGTAGGATTTCTGCTAAATGGTCCATTTTAACCTAATAGGGTTCCCTTTGTAAGTGACTTGCCCCTTCTCTCTTAACTGCCTTTAATATTTGTTCTTTCATGTTGACCTTAGAGAATCTGAAGACTATGATTGTCTCGTATAGTGTCTCTCAGAAGGTCTCTGGGTTTCCCAAATTCGAATGTAGGCTTCTATAGTGATATTGGGGAAATTTTTGTGGATGATATCTTTTAATAAATTTTCCAAGTTGCTTGCTTTCTCTCCCTCTTCTTCAGAGACACCAATGATTCACAGATTTGGTCTGTTTACATAATCTCCTATGTCTCAGAAGTTTTGCTGATTCTTTTTTATTCATTTTCTTTTTTTGTCTGACTGAGTTAACCTGGAGAACAAGTATTCGAGCTCTGAGATTCCTTCCTCAGTTTGGCCTATTCTGTTGTTAATTCTTGCAATTGTATTACGACATTTTTTTTTTTTTTGAGGCAGAGTCTCGCTCTGTCGCCCAGGCTGGAGTGCAGTGGCCGGATCTCAGCTCACTGCAAGCTTGCCTCCCGGGTTTACGCCATTCTCCTGCCTCAGCCTCCCGAGTAGCTGGGACTACAGGCGCCCACTATCACGCCTGGATAGTTTTTTTTGTATTTTTTTAGTAGAGACGGGGTTTCACCATGTTAGCCAGGATGGTCTCGATCTCCTGACCTCGTGATCCGCCCGTCTTGGCCTCCCAAAGTGCTGGGATTACAGGCTTGAGTCACCGCGCCTGGCCACAACATTCTTATAGTGTATTTTTTCAGCTCTATTGGATCTGTTTGATGGTTTCTTCAAATAGCCATTTTGTCTTTCATTTCCTGTATTGTTTTATTGTATTTTTTAGACCCTTAGATTGGATTTTAACTTTCTCCTGAATCTCAATGATCTTTGTTCCTATTCATCTTCTGAATTATATGTCTGTCATTTCATACATTTAAGCCTGGTTAAGAACCACTGCGGTGGGACTAGTGCGGTCATTTGGAAGTAAGAAGACACCCTGGCTCTTGGAGTTACCAGATTTCTTGCATTAGTTCTTTCTTATTTGTGTGGGCTGATGTTCCTTCAATATTTAAAGTTGATGTCCTTTGGATGTTTTTCTTTTTTTTTCTTTTATCTTCTTAGATGCCCTTGGGGTTTTGATTGTGGTATAAGGTGGGTTCAGTCCACTGGCTTCAATTCTGGAAGATTTCAGGAGTTTATGGCTCAGCTCAGCACTCCTGTGCTGTGTTTTCTAACTTTGGAGGGCTGGTAGTGGGTTCCTGTCTTTGTTCTCTGTCCTCTTGAGGTTAGAAACCCATTGCACTGAAGGAGCTAAATTGCTCCTGGTTCACTAGTCCCAACATTCCAATGGTGGCAGAGGCAAGGGGGTGTGCCAGCCAAAGCACTTTGTAGGAGTGGCAGGGGATCCATGCGTGCTCACATGTGACAGCAGCCATGGTGGCAAAGTGAGTTGCATACAAGTCAGCTGGCCCAGTGCACTGTCAGGAGGGGGACAGATGCATCCATGCATGCATTCACAGTGGTGATGGAAAGGCAAAGTGCCCATATGTCAGCAGAGCTGCAACAGGGGTGTCTGTATCCTTGCACATACTTGCACCAGTGGCAGCAGCAGCACAGCAGGGGTGAGACATTAGTGTGGGCAGGAGCACTGACATAAATGAACATACTTGCCCTGGTGGTGGCAGTGCTGGTGCAGTGCAGGCAGGGTGGTGGGTGGGGTGAGGTTCAGTGTCTGTGCATGCTCTTGTGCCAGCAGAGGAAGCAACTGTGTGGCTTGCTAGCAGGAGTGGGTGGGGCAGCATAGTGTGTTTCTATTCCTTTCAGCAGTGGTACCACGGGATATCTGTACACATGTCCTATCAGGGAAGAAGTTCACCCATGTGCATGCATCAGCAAAGCAATGGGAGATGGCTGTGGGAGAGTACATTAAGCAAAGTGTCAGGAGGAGGTTGAAGTGGGGTGGGGGAGGTTGCAGGTGAGCTTGTTGTGTCAGTAGGGTCCAGTGTGCTGGTGCTTTCTGATGGTTAGGTGTGGTCTGCCAGCAAAGGAGGTATGATGAAGTCCCCTGCGAAGCACCCTGATTTGGCATCCAAGGCTGTACTGCAACTGGATGTGGCCAGGCTGGGGCCCTGGAAGAGGCTGGCACTCAGAGGTGAGCTCAGATGGAACTGGCCCCATTCCACAGGCAAGATTGCCGTGCTCTGTACAGTCTTGCAAAGGCTAAAGCCACATAGAGGAGTTTGGCCAGCCTTGGGGATGGGCATCGCTGGCTATGCTCCACTGTAGCCATTCTTATGCCAAAACCTCTGGGCCCTGCACAGGCTGGAATCCTGCTCGTACCACCTTTCTCAGAAGTTGTCTTTGCCAGCTCAAGTGTCCCTGGGAGTCATGGATTCTCCTGCATCTAGGATACCATAGGTCTGTGGCAAGAGTGAACCACTCTTCGTCTGATCAACTTAACCCTTCCCCATGAGTCACTGAGGGTCAGGAGCAGGTCCTGGTGTTCAGTAGCCCCACACAGTGTGCCCAGCTTCCTCCCCTTTCAGTCCAATGTCTGTATCCTCCCTGCATCCATTCTCAATGCCTTCCCTCTGAAGATCTGCTAGGAGTGTGCCAGTCTTCCCAATGTCCTGATCCTTCCGTGGGAGATGTCCCTCCAGGCTGCATTAATTGGCCATCTTGGATCTCTCTCTTTCAGATTTTCTATATCAAAAATATCTTTATTTTGTCTTTATTTTAAGGATACTTTATAGGATAAATAATTTCTTGGTTGATCATTTCCTTTCAGTACACTAAATATATTGCTCTACTGTCTTCTTAATTATATAGTTGATGAAATATATTCCAATATTCTTTTCATTCTCTAAATATAATGTAGTGTTCTTCTCTGAGTGCTTTAAAGATTTTTTTCTTTATCACTGAATTCTTGTTATCACCAATTTAAGACTTTCTCTTCATGTTGAGTATGATGTACCTTGGTATTGTTTTGTTTGTGTTCATTTTGCTTAGAGTTGATTTTCCTGGATCTGTAAACCTATAGTTTTCATCACCTTTGGAAAAAGTTTGGTCATTATTTCCTCAAATAATTTTCTTTTTTACTTTCCTAAGGGATAGAAATTAACAGCATATTATGCTTCTTGAAGTTTTCTCACTTCAAGCTCAGTAATGTTCTTTTCATTTTTTTTCCAGTTTCTTTTCTCTGTCTGAGTTTCATTTTAGAAAGTTACTATTGTTGTGTAATCAAGTTCACTAGTCATTTCTTCTGCAATGTCCAATACCATTCATTGTATTTTTCATTTCACTTTATAATTTTCATTTCTAGATGTCAATCTAGAGTCTTTCTTATGTCTTCCTTCTCTCAACTTTTCTAATATCCTTGTCTATTGAATCTAATATTATGAAGTCTTATTTATGGGTTATATTTTCCTGTTTCTTTGTATATCTGAGATTTTAATTATATATCAGATATTATAAATTTTATCTCTGGGTGCTAGATATTTTTGTGCATTTATACATATTTTTGAGTTTTGTTTTGGTATATAATTAAGTTACTTGGAAACAATTTGATCTTTTGGGCTATTGTGTTTAAAATATATTAAGCAAAATTGCAGCGGTCTTTAGTTTATGGCTAATTTTGCCTTATTCCCAATGCAAAACCCTTCTACAAATTTATCCGATTTTTCATAAATTATTAGATTTTCCATTTTGGCTCCTAGAAACAGGAACTCTTCCCAGTCTTGTAACTGGGAATTTTCACATGTAGTTTTATCTCTCACTGTAGCCTTAACTTTCTAGTCCACTGTTCCACAAACTCTAGCTGTTTTGGTCAACCTGGACCCTCAGCTTCATCTCCTCAACTCAAGGATTCTTCTAGGCTTCACCCAGGTTCTACCTTCCTGGGTTACAGCGTAGAAACTCTCTTAAAAGTGGTAAACTGCAGTAGTCAATGGGCTTTAGTCACTTGTTTTTCAACCCTTAGGGGATTATTGCTTGATGTAGTATCTTGGAAATCACTTTTCCATATATTTTGTCTAGTATTTTGCTTGTTTAATGTGAAATGGTATTTTTCCTGTTATACCGTCTTCACAGCTCTTTTGTAAAAAAGAATTTAATGTCTTTTTTTTTTTAACCACTATGACTTTAGAGATTGTAGTCTTTCAACTATTTGAGATAAACTTTGATGCTTAGAATAGGGGCTTTCCCTCATGGAGTAAGTAAGCAACACACAGGTTTAATAGCAGGATACTGTCAATATCAAAACATCTTTTTAGAACTGTTTATACTTTTAAATTATATTAATTTTCTGTATCATTGAGTCTACAACCCAGGTATCTATTTTTTTCTGAGCATGATTAAAATGAAAGAAAAGAGCAGTGAATGCCACTGTATTTGAAGGTAAAGTGATATGGTTAAGTTATACACAAACCCAAAGATGCATGCCTTCATTTAGATCTTTATTGTGTTCCCCAAAATTATCCTTCCTATTTAGTTAATAATAGTAGCCAAGCATCCTCCACAACCCTAACCTAACTTGCAAACAGATAATTTTAGAAATTAAAAAAGGGATAATTCTAGATATATCTTCAACCCCCCAAACAAAAAAAAAATGAATTCTGCTTAAAACCTCACACGAGTTCTGATGGTCCTTACTGCCAATCTCCTTAAAAAAGTAACTGATAATCAATTCTTATTCCTCATGTTATAGCTCCCAACCTGATGGCAATGTTGCCCAAATCTACTAATTGCCAAATTCAATGACTGTTGTTAGATTTTTTTCATTTCCTTTTATATATGACCTCACTGAAATATTGGAAACACTTGAAAACTCTTATCCTCTTGAAGTATTTTTATTCCATTCACTGCTCCTCAGGGTTCACTCATTATATCTCACTTAGACTGTTACAATAGCCATGTAATTACAGAAGGCATTCAGTAATTTGTAATAACATAATATAACCGGACATAAAAACAGGCAAATTGGAGATGCCTCATTTGAAAGAAGCATTGTCATCTTAACATGTTGTGTTTTTTTTATTAATTAGAAAAGTAAACCCAAAACATGTTTCTATTTTGTACTCATTTTATTCAATAAAGAACTCTGTTGCAAATGGTTCAGAATATATGGATTACTAATATGCCTTGAGGTGTTATTCTTCATGCAAGGAAAGGAAGAGTGATTGCCTGATATTTACTCTCACATACACACTTTATAATACACAACAGAGGACAAAATATTGAGAAACAAGTTGCACAAGAGTGAAAAATATTCTCTGCCCAGACTTCTGTGTTTATTCTCCTGCTGTGATCCATTAGTAAACAGCTGTTCCTTGACTTCTGGAGATAAGATTTCTCTCAGTACAGCAAGTTGAGGAGAGAAGGGACTCATTTTTTCAAACAGGTGAAGGAAGGGCCAGAACATGGTTTATAATTCCTTGCAATGTATCACACAAATTACATAACCAATTCATATATTCAAATTTTCATTACTGAGTAGAATTTTCACTTAGTCTAATTTGTCTATCTTTTCCAAAAGGGAAAAAAACAAGAATTTGTGTTAAAGAAAGTTTTAGTGCTTTATGAAACATAACAAAATATCTAAAACCTTTAAAGGCATGCCATTTTTCTAAATAAATTTATCCTATTATCAATAACCCAACTAATGAGATTTGGAAATGCAGATTTTATGTTGGTGAAACCTTGTAAACAAAACTTCGGAATTAATATTATGCATATTCAAATCGGATTGTAGAGTGTTTGGGAAAGCACTTACAGATTCAATTATCTTTCAAAATTGCAAAATTTTCAAAGGACCCACTTATCAATTGCTAACAATGAACACCAAAAACCTCAGAGTATATGTCACTGATGAACCAGAAAGAATTACACAGATGCCTGGAATGTCTCAGTAATGTGCCTTTATTTCCAAATACAGGTTTTTGTAAACCTGATTGAATATGGTATTGATATGTTTATCATCTGGGAAAAATGTAATACTGTGGTTTAACATTCTTTAATATTGGAAAGAACCTAATGAAAACCATGAGTACTGTAGGGAAATAAATTAGTTTTACTTTTGAGGCCTATTGGCCTATTTATTTTTCAATTAACAAGAATGGACAAATCATGCAATTCATGGATTAATTCATTAGAGAAGAAAATTGAAATTCTTCATTTGGAACATGTTAAATTTGGGAGAATTAAGTCATTTTTGAGAAGTGTTCTTCAGAAAACCTGACTCCAATTTTCATTACTAATTGAAAAATTAATTCAAAGGTAATTGAAGTTTGGGAAAAGTGTTAAGAAAAATGTTAAAGTATGAAACTTTAGGAAAAAATCACATTAATTAGCATTAATTGTTCTTTGTTGTTTTTTCCTTTGAGCCATAAATGCATTGTATAAAAAATTCTCATTTTGTCAACATAAAATCATCAGCATTATTCATTCATTCATTCAAATTATTTTTGAGCACTTATGACATGCCAAGAACAATGCAAGACGTTAGAGTTTAAAATGATTGAAGTATAGTTTGTGACTTATGTTTTATAGTCTATAAACTTAAAATTTCACTATAAAAGGGAAACCGCTGAAGACTCAAGAAAAATATGTTGTGCCAAATAAATCAAGTACATCAGGATGGAAAGAACACATGGTTATTTGAGCAGGGGAACTTTACTATGAGTTTTTAACTAGTAGAAGATAGTAAACTACTAAAAGTTATGGAAGAGGATTCTAAGAGGTCCAGGCATGGCACAAGCAAAAGAGAAGCTACTACCCCCAGGCTGAGGAAAAGTGGAAAATAAAGGAACTGATAACTAGGAGAAGGCCTTGCCCCAACTCTGGCTGTGATCTAGATCTCTTCCAAAATATTTCTCTATGACAGGAACACAAAGCTTGCTGGTGACAAATAATCACCAGAAAGAAAGGGACAGTGCTGTTCTCTAGAAACAGCCCAAGTTGCTGGAGTGTCTGAGCCATCTGGAGCTGATTTGCAGAAGCAGTCCACCATTGCCAAAGGGTTTGAATGGATTAGAGCTACTTGGAAGAGGCTGTTCATGAGGAAAGTATGGCCTGGTTACTTATAAAATTCCATTTTTATTGAAACAGGGGCTGAGTATCATTGCTGGGGAATGTGCACAGGGTATATTTGGGATGGTAAAGAAGTAGATTATCTGAGGTAGCAATCAGACAGAGGGATTTTGTGAAAGATGTGTTTAATGTGAATTCGTCTGAAGATGTGTGCAGTGTGTCACTGTCATCTTTCCAATGCCTCTGTAAATCTTAAGTAAAGACTACAAAACTAAGAAAAAGAAAAGAATAATAAAACGGTGAGTTGAATTAGATTTCATTTAAAAATAAGTGGGGGGGGCGGAGCAAGATGGCCGAATAGGAACAGCTCCAGTCTCCAACTCCCAGCGCGA
>NW_016825075.1:0-4339 GCF_001698545.2 Rhinopithecus bieti | reverse complement strand
AAAAAAAAAAAAAAAAAAAAAAAAAAAAAAAAAAAAAAAAAAAATAAGTGAAGGGTCTGAGTTTTACCAATTGTTTAATGTTAGACCAAAAGAGGATCAAGTGTATGAATGAAAAGATTAATAATATCTGGAAGATGGTGAGGACCTCAATTTTAGTGATGCCTTGTACAACAGCCACTCCATGCAAACCATCCAAAAGACCACCACCAGCCAGAGAGTAGATAGGAAAGCAGTATCTGAGACCAACGAAATCAAAGTTCTGAGGCATTAAGCCTACAGAAGCAGGGTACCCTTTAGAGAGCAGGAGGCCAATAAAAAGTTCAGAGGTTAAAAAAAGAAAAAAAGAAAGAATACTCCCATTCTTAAGATAAGAAATTTTAAAACTAAACAATCTGAAAATCAACCATCTCATCAGAGAATCGAGGTCATAGGGCAAATCACCACACAAATTCTAGAAAGACAGCAGAATACAGAGAAACATTGCCAAGTTGTGTATATCCAGAGCAGGAGTTTCTTGAGCTATGAATTACAGAAATACTTAAACGGTAATTTTGACCACTTGCTGTAGGGTAAGTATAGACTAACATGAGAATGAGAAATTCCTACAGGCCATAGTCGGGAAACTCTTCACACTTTTGTGGGTTTTACCTCTAGGAATCTCAACAGGTTCTCATGGTCAAGAGCCAAGAGAAACCCCCCTCACAATTCTGTCAGGGGAAGAGGGGAGTAGCCATTTGTAAATATACCAACAGTTCTACATAACAAGAAAAAGATTTTAGCAGAGCCTAATACAGCTGGGGAAAAGGTATTTATTCTCCTCCAGCACCCTCTAGCCTTCCTATCTCACTTAAGAGGAGGGCAAAAACTGAAAAAAGAAAAAAAAATTGTGGCATTCACAAGCCAATAATATAGGCCCTCAGGCCCACTAAAAGACTGAAATTTAACCATAAGATTATAGATTACTTCCCCTTCCCCATACCTAACCGCCACATCTACAGGGTCCCTATATAATAGTAATAGCTGCAAGGCACTGACTTAAGGTGAACTTCTTAGGGAATTCTAAAGATAACAGAAGAGACCAGAACAAGGACATTAGAGGAATTTGAAGTCTCTGGCACCTACAACAAACATGAAACACATCCTACCTCCTGGTCAGATTAATATAAAAACTCATACTAAAGGCCCATTGACCACAGTTCCTTTTACCCAATACATCAGCTCAGCTTCAAAAAATCATAATAATAACAGGCATACTAAAAGACAAAAAGAAAACACAGTATAAAAAGCTCAACCTAGCATCGAAGCCAGACTCAGATATGGCACAGAGTTTGAAATATCAAACAGAAAATTTTAAATATTTATGATTAAAATGTTAAGAAATCTGATGGAAAAAATTAATAACTTGCAAGAATAGGTGAATAACGTAAGCAGAGAGATAAGAACTCTATGAAAGGATCAAAAAGAAATGCTGGAAGTGAAAAACACTAACAGAAATGAAGAATGTTTTTGGTGGGTCCATCAGTAGACTGGGCACAGCCAAGGAAAGAATCAGTGAGCTGAGCTGAAATGCAAAGATTAAAATAATAAAAAAAGAATAGGATGTCTAAGAATTGTAGCAAATTTCAAAAGGTATAACATAGACATATTTGGAATACAGGAAGGAGAAGAAAGGCAAAATAAATCAAAAGAACTACTGGAAGTAACAATGGTTGAGAAAACTTGTGGAATTAATGACAGACACCAAATCATACATCAAGGACAGTCAGAGATCATAAAACAGGGGCTAAATAGCAAAATGCCTACATGTAGACAGATCATCTTCAACTCTAGAAACCCAAAGACAAAGAAAAATTACTAAAAGAAGCCAGGGGGAGGAAACAACTTTACCTATAGAAAACAAAATAAGAATTACAGGAAACTCTCACCACAAACCAACATAAACAGTGCAGTAAAGTATTTAAAGTGTTGAAAGAACAAATCACAAACTTAGAACTCTACATTCAACAAATTATCTTTGAAAAGTGAAAGAAATGCTTTATCAGGCAAAAAATGAGGGAATTCAGCAGCAGCAGACCTGCACTGTAAGAAATGTTAAAAGAAGCTCTTCAGAAATAAAGAAAAGATGTAAGTCAGAAATTCAGATCTATATAAAGAAAAGAAGAGATACATTTGTTAAGGTAAAATAAAATATTTTATTTTACACATTCTTAGTTGTTTTAAAAGATAACTATTTTATTTTATTAATAATAGTAACAATATACTAAATGAGTAAAGCAAATGAATAAAGTAAAATTAATATTATAAGGGATGGAAAAAAGAAACTGGGAATATTCTGTTATAAGATACCTATACTACACTTGAGACTGCATAATGTTATTTGAAGGTAAGTTTATATTCAGTAGAAATGCATATTTTAAACTCTAGGACAACCACCAAAAAAAGCTTTTGAAAGAAGCATAATTGATATATTAAAAGAGGAGATAAAATGGAATAATAATAATAAAGCCTCAAATAAAAGAAGGAAAGCACAAAAGAAGGTAAAAGATATAAATAACAAGCTATAATAAATAGAAAACAATAACAAATATGGCAGATATTAACTCAAACATATTAATAATCACTTTAAATATAAATAATCTAAACACACTAATTAAAAGACAGAGATTGTCAATATAGATTAAAAACAAGACCCGACTATACATTGTATTCAAGAAACTCACTTTAAATATAAAAAGTCAGGTCAAAGCAAGGAGATGAAAAAGATACACTATACTAACAATAATTATGAGAAAGCTAAAGAGTATATATTAATTTCAAAAAAAGCAAACTTCAGAACAAGAAAAATTTTCACGGATAGAGAAGGACATTACATAATGATAAAGGCCTATTCTCCAAGAAGACATAACAATCCTTAATTTGTATGTACATAACAACACAGCATCAAAATAATGAGACTAAAACTGGTAGAACTGCAAGAAGAAAGAGACAAATCTACTTCAACACACCTTTCCAGTAACTGATAAATCAAGCAGGCAGAACATCAGTAAGGATTTTTTTGATCTGAACAACACTGTGAATCAACTTGTTCTACTTGATATTTATAGAATTCTTCATTGAACAGCCACATTGTACAAATTCTTCTCATATTACACAAAACTTTCACCATGACAGATTATGTTCCAGGCCATAAAACACACCCTAATACATTTTTTGAACATAAAAATTATATAAGTATGTTTTCAGAACAAAATGGATGTAACTAGAATTTAGCAACAAAAACAGAGCTTGGAATTCCAAAATATTTAAAGATTAAACAATTCACTGCTAAATAACATATGGGTCAAAGAAAAACTTCTTAAGAGAAATTAAAAGGTACTTTACTCTAAAACTTACCAAAATCTATAGGAAGTATCAAAAGCAGTGCTTAGATGAAAATTTTTAGCATCATTAAATGCATATTATTAGAAAAGAAAGACCAAAATAAGAAATCTAAACTTTCACCTTTGGAAATTAGAAAAGAAGAGTGATTTAAGCCTAAAGTCATCAGAAGAAAGGAAGTAATACAAATTAAAGCAAAAATCAAAGAAATTAAAATATGAAACAATAAAAAAACACAAAAGCTGGTTCTTTGAAAATATAAGTAAAATAATAAACCTCCATCCAGGATAGCTTAGAGGGACAGAGAAAAAGAGAACATAATTACTAATATAAAAATTTTTAATATGTTGTTATTACTGATCCATGGCTATCAACAATATAAGAAAGGAATTCTGAGAAAACAACTCTAGACCCACAGATTTGACAACTTAGATGAAATGGGCCAGTACCTTAAAAAATATAAAATACCAAGCCCACACAAAGAGAAATGGATATTCTGAATGTACTTAATATATAGCTATTAAAAATCTACTAAAACATTAAATCAATAATAAATCCTCAAGGAAAAAAGCAGTAAGTTTCATTTTTTTTTTTTATTATACTTTAAGTTCTAGGGTACATGTGCATAACGTGCAGGTTTGGTACATATGTATAATTGTGCCATGTTGGTGTGCTGCACCCATCAACTCGTCAGCACCCATCAATTCGTCATTTATATCAGGTATAACTCCCAATGCCATCCCATACACTCCCCTCCCCGTGATAGGCCCCGGTGTGTGATGTTCCCCTTCCCGAGTCCAAGTGATCTCATTGTTCAGTTCCCACCTATGAGTGAGAACATGCGGTGTTTGGTTTTCAGTTCTTCTGATAGTTTGCTGAGAATGACGGTTTCCAGCAGCATCCATGTCCCTAGAAAGGATGCAAACTCATCATTTTTATGGCTGCATAGTATTCCATGGTG
>NW_016825074.1:0-1826 GCF_001698545.2 Rhinopithecus bieti | reverse complement strand
TGGGATTACAGGCTTGAGCCACCGCGCCCGGCCTCTCTATTGTTTTTCAAATGTCTGATGAGGAAAGTTCTGTGATGGGCAGGCCATCTTTATTCCAGTTAACCTACCTGGGCCATCATCAACTTCTTTTTTTTTTTTTTTTTTTTTTTTTTGAGACGGAGTCTCGCTCTGTCGCCCAGGCTGGAGTGCAGTGGCCGGATCTCAGCTCACTGCAAGCTCCGCCTCCCGGGTTTACGCCATTCTCCTGCCTCAGCCTCCCGAGTAGCTGGGACTACAGGCGCCCGCCTCGTCGCCCGGCTAGTTTTTTGTAGTTTTTAGTAGAGACGGGGTTTCACCGTGTTAGCCAGGATGGTCTCGATCTCCTGACCTCATGATCCGCCCGTCTCGGCCTCCCAAAGTGCTGGGATTACAGGCTTGAGCCACCGCGCCCGGCCTCTCTATTGTTTTTCAAATGTCTGATGAGGAAAGTTCTGTGATGGGCAGGCCATCTTTATTCCAGTTAACCTACCTGGGCCATCATCAACTTCTAAAATTTGATGTGGGGCAGCTATAGGAGTCTTCTGACACTGAAAACAATATCCCATTGCCACCATGGACTAGTTAGTACTCCCTGAAACAGTGTTCTGAAAACTGTGGTTCACCAAAGGCCTGCCTTAGGATCATGTGGGGGCTTGTAAACATAGATTCCTTGGCCATACCCCAGATTTACTGACTCTGAATCTGGGGGTCTGAAGTCAGAGGAGGTGCATTTCTTTTTTTTTTTTTGAAACGGGGTCTCTCTCTGTCATCCAGGCTGGAGTGCAGTAGTGCAATCTTGGCTTACTGCAACCTCTGCCTCCTGGGTTCAAGCAATTCTCCTGCCTCAGCCTCCTGAGTAGCTGGGACTACAGGTGCCTACCACCACGCCCAGCTAATTTTTGTGTTATGAGTAGAGATGGGGTTTCACCATGTTGGCCAGGCTGGTCTTGAACTCTAACCTCAAATGATCTGCCTGCCTTGGCCTCCCAAAGTGCTGGGATTATAGGCATGAACCACTTAGCCCGGCTGGAGCTGCACTTTTAATGCATCCCCCTATCCCCCTGTCCCTGCCCAATAAATCTCAGGCACACTACACTTTGAGATCTACTCTTAATGTCATATTTGCTACCTAGCATTATGATTTCCTGGAAGAAATCAATCTAGAATTTTCTTTTTGAAATCTGAAAACACAGGTTATAAAAGGGGAGGGACACTGTTCTAGTTATCTCTTACTGCTGAACAAGTCATCTCAAAGCTTAGTGGCATTACATAATTGCTATTTATTATTATCTCTTATGAGTCTGTTGGTCAACAGAGCTTGGCGGGGTGGTTTTTGCCTGGGGTCTCTCAGGTGGTTGCAGTTAGAAGGCAGCTAGGGCTGAGTTGTGTGAGGTGGCTTCTTCCCTCACACGTCTGACACCCTTATGTTCCTCTCTCCAGCAGAGGAGCCTAGACTTTATTCATGCTGGCTCAGGGCTCCAAGAGGCAGGAAGTGGAAACCTTCAGTCCTCTTCAAGGTGAAGTGTGCAACTGACATAGCCCTTTTCTATGGCATTCTACTGGTCAAAGTAGTCATAGGCCAGACTAGATTCAAGAGGTAGAGGAATAGATGCTGTCTCTCAGTGGGGGAAGTGGCATGGTCATAGCTGGCTTCACAATTTGAGAGGCCCACTGCAAAATAAAAATGAATGGTCCCATGATAAAAACAAAACCAAAACCAAATAGGAATAAATGCCATTCAAGGCACCATCTTGGTTTTTGCTGCTATAACAAAGTATCTGAGACTGGGTCATTTTTTTTTTTTTTTT
>NW_016825073.1:0-1135 GCF_001698545.2 Rhinopithecus bieti | reverse complement strand
AGTTTGCGAGACAATCATAATCTAAAATACTTTTTGTCTGTCCCAAAGTCAGTGTATTCCCCTTGCCTCTCCCCCTTTTCCTCATTGTCATGATCAGTACCGTTTATTGCATACTTTCTGCGTGCAAGGCACTGTGCTAAGCACGTTACATGCTTTATCTAATTAGCTATTCTTGAAGCCCTGTGAGGTGCTTATTATCTGCATTTAACAGATAAGAAAGCAAAGCTCAGAGAGGTTAACCCATTCATCTAGTAAGTGGTTGATCCAGATTTTAGGTTTGGCAAGGACTCTGAAGTCCTTTCTCTTAGCTGCCATATTAGTCTGCCACTGCTGTACTTCTGCTTCTAAAAATAATGACAACAGTAGTAACTACTGTTAATTAAGCGGAATGATGATGGAGTTTACATATAACATTATTGTGAGATAGGCGTTATTTTTATTTTAAAGAGGGAAAAAAATAGAGTTGATAACACTTTTCCCAAGATCATATATTAGAATTCAAGCCCAGGTTTGTGACACCAAAGCTGGTGCTCTTAACTTCTGCAGGCGCTGAAGTAGCAACATTTAAGTCCACCCTCTTTAACTGGTGCCCAGAGGCATTAAGTAACTTGTGTAGTTTTCAAGTCAGTGAGGGAACTCCATCAGTTTCCTGCCACTTACTTTGGAGTCTCTTCCACCAGCCACCTGAGGGAAAGTCTCCAGTTGTCTTATGTATTTTTGTGTCTAACTAGCTTGTTGGACCCTTCCTAATTGCTTCTCTTCTTCATAACCTGGTATCTGCTTTGGATTTAGCTTAGAAAGGTGTTCCTTCCTGCCACTTTCTTTCTTTTTTTTTTTTTTTTTTTTTTTTGAGACGGAGTCTCGCTCTGTCGCCCAGGCTAGAGTGCAGTGGCCGGATCTTGGCTCACTGCAAGCTCTGCCTCCCGGGTTCACGCCATTCTCCTGCCTCAGCCTCCCCAGTAGCTGGGACTACAGGCACCCGCCACCTCGCCCGGCTAGTTTTTTTGTATTTCTTAGTAGAGACGGGGTTTCACCGGGTTAGCCAGGATGGTCTCGATCTCCTGACCTCGTGATCCGCCGGTCTCGGCCTCCCAAAGTGCTGGGATTACAGGCTTGAGCCACCGCGCCCGGCCCC
>NW_016825072.1:0-1129 GCF_001698545.2 Rhinopithecus bieti | reverse complement strand
CTCCCCCGTCCCCGCCCCGGGCCGGATTCCGACGGGGTAGACGGGCAGGGGGCGGCTGGGACCCCTCCCCCTGCGCGCTTGGGCGCAAAGTCCAGCCCGCGCGAGCCCGGGGGCGGCGGGGGAGGGGAGGGGGAAAAGTCCGAGTGGGAGGGGGGTTAATCCCGCTGCCCCCCGCCCGCCGGCCGAGGGGGAGGGGAACCTTGGCCCCTTAAGGAGGAGCAAGTTGGCGGGGAAGAGAGGGGCGGAGGGAAGAGACGGCCCGCTGAAAGAGAAGAGGTGGATCCGGGAGGGGGGGGCGAGGGGGGAGCCTCTGCGTCTCCCCACACCTTCCCCACCCTGCTCAACCCCGGGCCCCCGGTGGCGCGGGAGGAGGGTACCCAGGTCTCCCCGGAGCCACCTTAAAGCCGCGCGTTCTAAGGTCGGAAACAAAAAGTTCCTTTTTCGAACGTTCGGGCTGCGCTTTGGAACTTTGCGACTCGGCGAGGGCGGGGAGCGAGGAGCCGACAGGCGGGCGGGGGAGGGGCGGCGCAGCCCGGACCCCGAGTCCCGGGCTCCCCACTCACGCCCTCCTCCTAGAGGCCATCCCGTATCCCCCGCTAACCTGGTGCAGGGCACGCGCCGCCGTGAAGGTCACCAGCCGGACCGCGCAGCGCAGAACCAGGGATAGCGGACCCGGTGGACGAGCCCCCCCCGCCCCGCACACGTCCCGGCCCCCAGAGTGCAACGTGACAAGAGCGGAGGGGAAGGACCCCGCCACCCCCGTGATCCCGGGAGTGGGGAGAGCCCAGCCTGCGGGGTCCCAGTACGGATACAGAACCAAGACCCGCAGCACCCACACCACTCCGCCCGGAGCTAGGAATCGGGGGTCCCAGGCAGCAACCCCGCTCGCGCCACGAGAAGCAACAGGTCTCGAGTGCTTGAGGGGTCCCCCGAACTGGGGATCACTCGGGCTCCCCGGACCCCTTCAGCCCCCCCAAAGTTTCTCCGTTCGGTTTCCCGGGGCAACAAGTCTCCCCACACGTGCTGCCCCGCCCCACCTGTGTCCGCCGGGGTCTTCATGCTGGGGGGCCCGGGGCGAAGCGCCCCGACTCCGGGCCGCGGCTCCCGGCGCCCGCGCTGCCCCGTCCCG
>NW_016825071.1:0-1135 GCF_001698545.2 Rhinopithecus bieti | reverse complement strand
GTGCAATTTAGTAATATTTTATTTTATTTTTTATTTTTTTATTTTTTGAGACGGAGTCTGGCTCTGTCGCCCAGGCTGGAGTGCAGTGGCCGGCCGGATCTCAGCTCACTGCAAGCTCCGCCTCCCGGGTTTACGCCATTCTCCTGCCTCAGCCTCCGGAGTAGCTGGGACTACAGGCGCCCGCCACCTCGCCCGGCTAGTTTTTTGTATTTTTTAGTAGAGACGGGGTTTCACCGTGTTAGCCAGGATGGTCTGGATCTCCTGACCTGGTGATCCGCCTGTCTCGGCCTCCCAAAGTGCTGGGATTACAGAATATTTTATTTATAATTTTCAAACCTTTGTTTTTAAATTATGTCAGCCTATAGCCTTCTATTTTTACCAGTCCTTGTTTCATTTCAGTATCAAGATTATGCCTGGTTGTAAAATGGCTTTGGTAGTTTCCCATCTTTTTCTTTGGAACTGTTCAGATGAAATGAAAATTATGTGTTACTTGCAGTCTTGGTGAAATTTATCTGGTAGAACTCACTCACTTGCTGCCTTTTTGAGAACAGGTAGATTTTTGAAAATCATTTCAGTTTCTTCTCTGGTTATGGCAGAGAATAATGCAATAGAGAGTCAAGGTTATTATCAAGATTTTCAACCTCTTGGGTCAGTTTTGATAATATTTTCCTAGAAGCGTGCCAGTTTAAGTTGGCTCAGGGTTTCTCAATCTCAGAATTATTGACGTTTTAGGCTGGCTAATTCTTGGTTGTGGGAGGCCGTCCTGTGCATTCTAGACTGTTTAGCAACATCCTTGACCTCTACCAACTAGATGTCAGTAGCACCCTGCCTCACCACCCTCCCCTGCCCCCTGCCATTTGTGACAACGAAAATGCCTCCAGATATTGCAAAGTGTTCTCTGGAGGTCAAAATTTGTCAGTATAAAGTTGTGTGAGGTTTTGCTTGTTCTTAAGTCACTTCTAAATCTGAATCATGTCCCCTTTTGTATTCTTGATGTATTTCATGGACATGCCAAGAAATTTGTCTATTTTATTAGTCTTTTCCCAGACCAGCTCTTAATATTATTGATCAATTATATCCTTATTTTTGTATTCCTTTGTGACCTACCTATTAAATGGAAAAATTTTAAAAAGAT
>NW_016825070.1:0-1199 GCF_001698545.2 Rhinopithecus bieti | reverse complement strand
GAAGCTTTGATACGCTCCAAAATATCCCATTGCAGATTCCAAGAAAACAGTGTGAGCATACTGCTCAATGCAATGAACAGTGAAACTCAGTGAGATGAATTCACACACCACAAAGCAGTTTCTCAGAAAGCTTCTTTCTAGTTTTACTGGAGGATTTTAGTTTGTCACCATAGGCTTCAATGCAATCCAAATTATCCCTTCTCAGATTCCCCAAAAGCAGTGCTACTAAACTTCTTCATGAAGAGAATGGGAAACTGTGTGAGATGAATTCAAAAATCACAAAGCAGTTTCTCAGAAAGCTTCTTTCTAGTTTTTATCTGAGGATATTTCCTTTGTCACCATAAACATCAATGCACTCCAAAATATCCCATTGAAGATTCCAAGAAAAGAGTGTTAGCAAACTTCTCAATGAAAAGAACAGTGTAACTCTGTAGAATGAATTCACACATCACAAAGTAGCTTCTCAGAAAGCTTCCTTTTGGTTTTTATCTGAGTATATTTCCTTTGTCAGCATAGGTTTCAATGCGCTACAAAATATCCTATTGCAGATACTGTGAAAACATTGCTAGCAAATTGCTCAATGAAAAGAACATTGGAAGTCTGTGAGGTGAATTCACCCATCACAAGGCAGTCTCTCTGAAAGATTTCTTCTACTTTTTATTTGATGATATTTCCTTTTCCGCTATAGGCTTCAATGTGCTGGCAAATATCCCTTCTCAGATTCCCCAAAAACAGTGCTGCCAAACTGCTCCATGAAAAGAAAGGTGCAACTCTGTGAGATGAATTCACATATCACAAAGCCGTTTCTCACAAAACTTCTTTCTAGTTTTTATCTGAGGATATTTCCATTTTCACCATATTCGTCAAGGTGCTCTCAAATATCCCATTGCAGAATAAACGAAAAAATTGTTAGCAAATTTCTCAATGAAAAGAATGGTGTAACTCTATGGAGTTAATTCACACATCACTAAGCTGTTTCACAGAAAGCTTCTTTTTGTTTTTATCTGATGATAGTTCCTTTGTCACCATAGGCTGCAATGTGATCCCAAATATCCTACTGCAGATTACATGAAAACAATGTCATCAAACTGCTTAATGAAAAGATTGGTGTAATTCTGTAAGATGAATTCACACTTCACAAAGCCGTTTCTCAGAAAGCTTCCTTCTAGTTTTTTTTGAGGATATTTCCTATTTCACCA
>NW_016825068.1:0-2005 GCF_001698545.2 Rhinopithecus bieti | reverse complement strand
GCAGAAAATGTTTTTTTGTATGCATGTTATATTACAATTAAAAAGGTTTAGGCCGGGCGCGGTGGTTCAAGCCTGTATTACCAGCACTTTGGGAGGCTGAGATGGGCGGATGACGAGGTTAGGAGATCGAGACCATCCTAGCTAACACGGTGAAACCCCGTCTCTACTAAAAATACAAAAAACTAGCCAGGCGAGGTGGCGGGCGCCTGTAGTCCCAGCTACTCGGGTGGCTGAGGCAGGAGAACGGCAAGAACCTGGGAGGCGGAGCTTGCAGTGAGCTGAGATCCGGCCTCTGCACTCCAGCCCGGGCGACAGAGCGAGACTCCATCTCAAAAAAAAAAAAAAAGTTTTAGGCCAGGCATGGTGGCTTATGCATGTAATTCCTGTAATTCCAGCAGTTTGGGAGGCTGAAGTGGGAGAATCACTCAAGGCCAGGAGTTAGTGACCAGCCTGGGCAATAAGCAAGACCCTGAATCTACAAAAACTACAAAAAATTAGCTGAGTGTAAACCTGTAGTCCCAACTACTCTGGAGGTTACAGTGTTAGAATAGCTTGAGCCTGAGAGGTTGAGACTGCAGTGAGCTGTGATCACACCACTGCACTCCAGTCTGGGCAACATGGTGAGACCCTGTCTTAAAATAAATAAATAAAACAAATAAGCTTTTTAAAAATAAATAAATAAAACAAACAAATACATACATAAATAAGCTTTTTAAAAAGTTGACCACTGTTGATGTAACAGAGAGGAAGGCGTTGTGTTGGGGGTTTTATTTATTGTTGGCTGTCTGTGAAGGATGACAGCAAAACATTCTTCCTGCTAACATTCTTGCATGTTGTTAGAAGAAATATCATTGTTTGTTTTTTTCTTTTCTTTTTTTTTTTTGAGGCAGAGTTTCACTCTTGTTGCCCAGGCTGGAGTACAACGGCATCATCTTGGCTCACTCCAACCTCCGCCTCCCAGGTTCAAGCAATTCTCCTGCCTCAGCCTCCCCAGTAGCTGGGATTACAGGCACCGGACACCACGCCCGGCTAGTTTTTTGTATTTTTAGTACAGACGGGGTTTCACCATGTTGGTCAGGCTGGTCTCGAACTCCTGACCTCAGGTGATTCACTTGCCTTGACCTCCCAAAGTGCTGGGATTACAGGTGTGAGCCACTGCACCCAGCCTGCAATCATTGTGCTGAACGATCGTTATATTTAAGTGTTTTATTCAATGTCATAAACAAACACAGCTCTTACCTTGGAAGAATTTATAATACAAATCATGACAGGGAACTTCTGACAAGAGCTGAAAGCCTCCCCTTTTCTGACTGTTCCATATCTAGTTAAGCCTCACAGGCCTCAGAGAGTGGATTATGCAGAGGGGCCTCTCCCTGGGACCCTGTCTTCCGGGTCTGTACGTGGTACCTAGATTCTTCACCACTTCCTCATGTTCTCAGTAGCCAGTGGCTGTGGTGCTGGACCAGGCTTTTCTACTTAAACCATTTTCTGCCCATAAGAGGAACTGGGTTTCACTTGTTTCCCTTTCAGACAGCCCACTTTGCATGCACAAATGACGTCATAACCCTGATAAACACAGCTGACACAGAGATTGACTATGAGCCACGCAATGCTCTAAGTGCTTTATGCATACATTGGTAAGTTCAGTTCTCACAACCACGGTATGAGATCGTGTTGTTTTTAACCTCATTTCCCAGATGAAGAAACCAAGGCATGAGGGTTTCAGGAACTTGCCCAGTCACACAGCCAGGAACAGCAGAGGGGGGATTTGAACAGGCAGCCTGGCTGCTGACCCATATGATGCTTCCGTTTTCCAATTGTTCTCTCTGCATTTCATTTCTTTAGACTTGTGGACATGATCAGAAGGAGGTTTGGGAGTAGGGAACATGATAGAAAGGGAGAGAAAGGAAGAATACTGGTTTCAGTCAGCGCCTTCCTTTCCCCAACTCTCTCTCTCACACACCCCTACATCCTTAAAGCACATTATTCATTTTCTACACTTAAA
>NW_016825067.1:0-3905 GCF_001698545.2 Rhinopithecus bieti | reverse complement strand
TGGCTAATTTTTGTATTTTTAGTAGAGACGAGATATTGCCATGTTGGCCAGGCTTGTCTTGAATTCCTGAGCTCAAAACAATCCACCTGCCTTGGCCTCCCAAAGCTAGGATTACAGGTGTGAGCCACCATGCCAGGCCTCAAGTACTTTTTAAAAGGTTATTTTGTCAGATGTTCCAGACAAGTTCATTGGTTTGACAGGGAAGAGAAAAATCTGATTAAAGGCTACATTCCCTCATCAGTTTTCCACCCACATCTCCAGCTTGATACCTTATATTTCTATATTTATAATATATAATCAATATGTAAGGCAAAAAGCTCTTGTCACAGCTAACAAAACAAAATCTTCATCATTCCCTGCAGATAGTATATCAGTGAATGAATGCTTTAAATATTACAGCCAGAATTTAAACACAAGCAGTCTGAGTCCAGAGAACAACCATGACCAGTACCCCATATCTGCCTTCTTGATAGATAACTGAAAAAATATCTGTTCGCTAAGTAAATGAATATCTTCTTGCAAAGGTCATCATTGTAGACAAGTATCCCACTGGGATGCACATAAAGGAAAAGTAGCATTAACACAAGTCACCCTAAGTTTTTAGTCATGAGAGGAAAAGGTCTATCCACCAAAACAACAGCAACACAAAAATCACAAAACAAGCAATTTTATTCTATTTTTTTCTAGCTTTTCACATCATCAACAACAAAAAAGCTTATTCAGTAAACGTTGTGATTTTTCCAAAATTTTTTAAACGTATTTTTCCCTTAGCTGGCATACCTCCAGTTGACTTAAACTTTTCTTTGGGTACCATTCTGAGAAGATACTGAGGAAAGAGAAGACAGTCCTTCGACTCCACAATTTGTCAATATTTCCCTCCTCCCAGGTATACAACATTCTCATAAACTCTCCTTTCTTCTCCTCCCTATACCTCTGCATTAAAGCCTAAGAGAAAAGATCTGTTATTATCTACCTTACTTTTACATGAAAATAGATTACTGATGGATCCAAGATTTTAATGTAAAAATGAAACCATGAAAATACCAGACAAGCTATAAAAGAATATTTCCATAATCTTGCAAAAGGAAGAAAAACTTTCAAAACAGGATGAGAAATTTTTTAGTAGCTAAAATTTTAAATCTCTGTTTGGCAAAAATCAATACTCTAAGCACCCACCTCACTACTAGAAAAAGAAGAGAAAAGTAAATCCAATGCAAGCATAAGGTAGGAAATAATAACAACAAAAGCAGAAATCAATGAAATTAAAACAGAAAACCAAGAGTAAAATCAATGAAACAAAGTCTGGTTCTCTGAAAAGATCAAAAACCTAACAAACCTCTAGCAAGATTGACAAAGAAAAAGAAGACACAAATTAGCAATATCAGAAATGACACAGATGAATAAATTTTAGAGATCTGCTGTACAACACAGCGCCTATAGTTAACAATATAGTATTGGGCCAGGCTCAGTGGCTCATGCCTGTAATTCCAACATGTTGGGAGACCAAGGTGGGTGGATCACTTGAGGTCAGGAGTTTAAGACCAGCCCGGCCAACATGGTGAAACCCCATCTCTACTAAAAATACAAAAATTAGCCAGGCGTAGTGGCGGGCACCTGTAATCCCAGCTACTCAGGAGGCTGAGGCAGGAGAATCTCTTCACCCAGGAGGCAGAGGTTTTGCTGTGCTGCCCAGGCTGGTCTCAAACTCAGACTCTTGCCCTCAAGTAATACTCCCAACTCAGCCTCTCAAAGTACTGGAATTACAAGAGTGAGCCACCGTGCCCAGCTATCACCAAGTAATACTATATTTAATTTTTTTTTTTTCTTTTGAGACAGTCTTGCTCTGTCGTCCTGGCTGGAGTGCAGTGGCATGATCTCGGCTCACTACAGCCTCCCCCTCCCAGGCTTAAGTGATATTCCCACCTCAGCCTCCCCAGTAACTGGGACTACAGGCGTGCACCACAACATACTGCTAATTTTATTTTATTTCATTTATTTTTTGGTAGAGACGGAAGTTTTGCTGTGTTGCCCAGGCTTGTCTCAAACTCAAAGTCCTGCCCTCAAGCTATCTTCCTGCCTCAGCCTCCGAAGGTGCTGTGGTTACAGGAGTGAGCCGCTGCGCCCAGCTGTCACCAAGTAATAGTATATTTAATATTTTTATTTTTTATTTACTTTTTTTTTTTTTTGAGATGGAGTCTCGCTCTGTCACCAGGCTGGAGTGCAGTGGCGCGATCTCGGCTCACTGCAACCTCTGCCTCCCCGACTCAAGTGATTCTCCTGCCTCGGCCTCCCAAGTAGCTGCAGACACGTGCCACTATGCCCAGCTAATTTTTGTATTTTTAGTAGAAACGGGGTTTTACCACGTTGGCCAGGATGGTCTCGATCTTTTTTCCTCGTGATTCGCCCGCCTCAGCCTCCCAAAGTACTGGGACTACAGGAGTGAGCCACTGTGCCCGACTATTTAATTTTTTTTTTTCTTTTGAGATAAGAGTCTCATTCTGTCGCCCAGGCTGGAGTGCAGAGGCACGATCTCGGTTCACTGCAGCCTCTGCCTCCTGGACTCAAGTGATTCTCCTGCCTCAGCCTCCCAAGTAGCTGCAGACACGTGCCACCATGCCCAGTTAATTTTTGTATTTTTAATAGAGACGGGGTTTCACCACGTTGGCCAGGATGGTCTCGATCTCTTGACCTCATGATCCGCCCGCCTCAGCCTCCCAGAGTGCTGGGACTACAGGCGTGAGCCACCGCGCCTGGCTATTTTTTTTTTTTTCTTTTTAGACAAGAGTCTCACTCTGTCGCCCAGGCCGGAGTGCAGTGGCGCCATCTTAGCTCGCTGCAACCGTCACCTCCCAGTTCAAGCCATCCCCCTGCCGCAGCCACGGCGCCAGCTATAATGTTTAAAACATTAATTCACTGATATACTATCTGCAGGGCAGGATAAAGATTTTGTCACCTAGTAATAGTATATTTAAGTTTTTTTTTTTCTTTTGAGACAGTCTTGCTCTGTCATCCAGGCTGGAGTACAGTGGCGCCATCTTGGCTCACTGCAACCCCCGCCTCCCAGTTTCAAGCGATTCTTCCACCTCAGCCTCCCGAGTAGCTGGGACTAAAGGCGCGTGCCACCACACCCAGCTAATTTTTGTCTTTTTAGTAGAGACGGGGTTTCGCCATAGTGACCAAGCTGGTCTCGAATTCCTGAGTTCAGGTGAGCCACCCGCCCCGGCCTCCCAAAGGGCTGGGATTACAGGCGCGAGCCACCTCGGTCGGCCTCAAGTACTTTTTAAAGGTTATTTTGTCAGATGCTCCAGACAAGTTTATCGGTTTTGAGAGGGAGGAAATAAACTAATTAAAGGCTAGTTCCCTCAGCCGGTTTTCCTCCCACATCTCTAGCCTGACACAGGATATATATCTATATGTGTAATACATAATCAATATACAAGGCAAAAAGCTCTCGTCACGACTGACAAGACACGTTGTACCTTTAACACGCCACAGACGGACTGGAACAGAAGCTTTAGCAGAAAGTTCTCCACCAATCGGAAACTGAAAGAAAACAATACAAAAATAAGCCAATCAAAATGTAGACGAGGGACGGAGGGAGAGGGGACCACCGCCTCAGCCCAACTGCCTCAGAATAAGGGAAAAGCTTCCCCAGAAAGGCACCGCAGCCTAACCCCTACCAGAGGCGGCCGGACTGACCCCACCATTCTCACCAGCAGGGGGAGATCACGAATCAGCGCTTTTTTTTTTTTTTTTTTTTTTAAGTCTGACTGGAAACCACCAGATGGGGCCAGAAGATCAGAGTAGGTACCTTTCTACTTTTCTTTTTCTCAGGGAATTTCTCTTCTATCTCCAGACCCTGAATGAAATAAAAGGCATATTAATCACCACACACACAGACACAC
>NW_016825066.1:0-1824 GCF_001698545.2 Rhinopithecus bieti | reverse complement strand
CTAAATAAGTATGTACTATACCAATTATTTACTTGACTTTCATGGCAGCTGTGTTAGAATAAAGAAAATTACGACTTTCAAATATGGGAAATCATAATTTGGATGGTGATAGCACCATATAGTGCAAATGAAGAACACGATCAAAAAATGCTACAAGGCTAATAAATATTTAACAATTTGTTTGTTGCCTTATGTTTGTTCTTTCATGTCTTTGAGGTTTAGCCATTCTATAAATGAACTTCATTTATGGGACAAATAACTTATTCTGGGTAAAAGGAGAAAAACATGCATATTTAACAGTGACCAACCATAGGTATCGAAAGTCTTAAATTTCAAATTTTCTAGTTATCCCAGGGACACTACCAGAGTTTCAGAAATAAAATCCCACTCTCAATGTAAACACAACAGCTGTATCTAATGAAAAAATTTCCATTTTTAAGATTAATACGAAAATCAACAGTAAGTAATTCAATATATGGCAAAGGTTTCAGAATTTTTTATAAAGAGCTGTTATAATTAGTAAAAAAGATATAAACACAGCAAGAACAAATGAGCACAAGTCAAGAATAAGCAATTTACCCAAGAAGAAATTCCAAAGCCAATAAACATGAAAAAAAGTTAATTCTTGCAGTAATAAACTGCCAGTAGTTGACTTTCTTGGAGACAAATTATAAAACTGGTTCAGCCCAGTAAATTATATACAGTTTTTTTTTTTTTTAAAAGAAACACCATTTCACTTCTTAAGCTGAAAATATTTTAAAAATAGTATGATTGGTTATTAAAGTTCTAGGAAACGAACACATTTCACATCCTTGGGTAAGTGTACATGTTAGTACAATTTTATGAGGGTAGTTTACAAGTATGAATCAAAAATTTCAAGAAGTACATATAGTTTATCAACTATTTTCCTGAAATTTGTGCTAAGGAAAATCTGCAATGCACACAAACTGGTACACAAAAAAAATTAAATGAAAAAGTAGGGAAATAATTTAAAGTCCTATTCTATGGGACTGTTTCAATAAATGGACTATCCACAAGATGTGAAAAAAACAGCTATACACTATAGTTCTACTGTGCAAAACAATATGCTGTGTATGCATTTGTTGCTATAAAATATTCACAGACTGGAAAACATACTGTACATCAAAACATTATGAGTTATCTCTTTAGCTGTGAAATTAGTGATTATTTTAAATGTTGTGCTTTTTTGCTTTCCGTAGCTTTTTGACATTAGCCATGTGTTACTTCTGTAATAAATAAAAACAATCGTGTGTGTGCGTGTTTGTATTTTCTACATAAAAGAAAGGTGAAACATATGGCAAAACAGTATATCAAATTAATTCCTTAAAAACAAATGGGTATAATAATACCAATTTAATTTCCATTCAGACTTACTTTAGTTTCCCAAAGAGAAATCCTTGAACTTCATTTGCTTCAGTCTCATCCTCTACAGTAGTATTAGTCACAGCTACATTTTGGAAACAAAACCAAAATAAAACAAAAATATTTTCAGACTGGGAAAAGAACATGTAATGAAAAATTAGAAGAACTTGGCCTGGTGTGGCAGCTCACACCTGTAATCCCAGCACTTTGGGAGGCCGAGGTGGGCAAATCACTTGAGGTTACGAGTTCGAGGCCAGCCTGACCAACATGGTGAAACCTCGTCTCTACTAAAAATACAAAAATTAGCCAGGCGTGATGGCATGCGCCTGCAGTCCCAACTACTTGGGAGGCAGGAGAATGGCTTGAGCCTGGGAGGTGGAGGTTGCAGTGGACCGAGATCGCATCACTGCACTCCAGTCTGGGTGACAGAATAAAACTCTG
>NW_016825065.1:0-2002 GCF_001698545.2 Rhinopithecus bieti | reverse complement strand
TAAGCCTCTCCTTACGTTGAGTAGTTTTATAACCCTGTGTATGTTAGGGTGTGATGGGACATTTGGTAGTACTTTGAGGCTTATGGTGAAAAGGAAATATGTTCAGACCGAAACTGGAGAGAAGCTTTTCGAGGAACTGCTTTGTGACTTGTTCATTCCACTCCCAGTGTTAATCCTCTCTTCTCATACAGCGTCAAGAAAACCCTTTTGGAGAAACAGGTACCAAGTGATATTCGGGAGCATGTTGATGCTGATGATGAAAAGGGAAATAGCCTCAGACAAAACCTGGAAAGAAGCTTTCTAGGAAACTACTCTGTGATAAGTGTAATTATATCACAGAGATAAAGATTTCCTTACATTACACAGCTTGAAAACTGTCATGGACGGATCCACGAAGGGACATTCGGGAGCACACTCAGGACTATGGTGAAAAGGAAATATCTTCAGACAAAACTGGAAAGAAGCTTTCTGTGAATCTGCTTTTCTCTATGTTTATTCTTCTCACAGAGATGAAGCTTTCTTGACATTACGCAGCTTGGAAACTTCCTCGTGGATGGATCCACAAAAGGATATTTGGGATCACATTTGGGGCTATGATCAAAGAGGAAATAGATTCAGATAAAAACTGGAGAGATGCTTTCTGAGAAACTGCTTGGTGATGTGTGCATTTCACTCAGGGAGTTTTAATGTTCTTCTCTATGCAAAGTTCGAACACTGTTCCTGTAAAACCAAAAGAGTGATATTCGGAGTACGTTGAAGACAATTGAAAAAAGGAAAATGTCGTTCCAATAAAAGACATGAAGAAGCACTCGAAGAAACTGCTCTCTGACATGCCTATTCTTTTCACAGGGTTAAAGCTTACTCTACATTTCCCAGTTTGATAGTCGGCCCCTTAGGGTTCTGCAAAGTGATAGTAAGTGGAAACTGGAGGCCTGTGTTGAGCAAGGAAATGTCTCCCAACGAAAATTGGAGAGAAGCTTTCTCAGCAACTCTTTTGTGATGTTTGTATTCATCTCAAAGAGTTAAATCATTCTTTGGATTGAGCAGTTTGAAATCACTGTTTCTGTGGAATCTGAGAAAGGACATTTGGAGACGCTCTTTAGCATACCCTGAAAAAGAAATAACCTCAGAGAGAAACGAGAAAGAAGCTTTCTGTGACCCGGCTCTGTGTCACGTGAATTCTGCTCACACTGTTAAGCATCACTTTTCATTGAGCAGTATCATAACACTGTTTTTGTTTAGACAACCAAAGGATATTCAGGAGCGTATTCAGGGTTACGCTGAGAAAGGAAATGTCTTCAGATAGAAACTGGAGAGAAGTTTTCTGAGGAGCTGCTTTGTGACATGTGCATTCCACTCACAGAATATACCTTTCATCTCCTAGAGGATTCCAAAATCCCTTTTGGAGAAAAAGCTACCAAGAGACCTTCTGGAGTATAGGGATGGCTATGGTGAAAAATGAAATATCCTCAGACAAAAACTGGAAAGAAGATTTCTGTGAAACTGCTTCATGTGAGATATATCTATTCATCTCGAATAGTTAAAATCTTTCGGGGGCGGAGCAAGATGGCCGAATAGGAACAGCTCCAGTCTCCAGCTCCCAGCACGAGCGACACAGAAGACCGGAGATTTCTGCATCTTCAACTGAGGTACTGGGGTCATCTCACTAGGGAGTGCTGGACAATTGGTGCTGGTCAGTTGCTGCAGCCTGACCAGCGAGAGCGGAAGCAGGGCGAGGCATCACCTCACCTGGGAAGCGCAAGGGGGAAGGGATCCCTTTTCCTAGCCAGGGGAACTGAGACACACAACATCTGGAATATCGGATAACTCCCACCCCAATACTGGGCTCTAAGCAAACGGTCACACCAGAAGAATATATCCCTCACCTGGCCGGGAGGGTTCCATGCCCACAGAGCCTCCCTCATTGTTAACACAGCAGTCTATGGTGATCTAACCACAAGGCAGCAGCGAGGCTGGGGGAGGGGCGCCCGCCATTGCTGAG
>NW_016825064.1:0-515 GCF_001698545.2 Rhinopithecus bieti | reverse complement strand
AGGATAGGATAGGATAGCATAGTGTAGGATAGTGATGACAACTGCAGTCTTCAACAGAGTCTCATGTAAATGTCACAAAAATTGACTCCCTCTTGATTCTGTCCCCATAGCAACCTCAGGGAGACACTCTTGCTATTTTGTCTTTATTTGCTTTTGCTATTAAGATTAATGGACATTATCCTTTTGTGTAAAAATATAAAATCGACTTAATAGTTAGAAAAACTACAGCTGGGCTTGGTGGCTCACGCCTGTAATCCCAGCACTTTGGGAGGCAGAGGTGGGCGGATCACGAGGTCAGGAGATTGAGACCATCCTGGCCAACATGGTGAAACCCCGTCTGTACTAAAAACACAAAAATTAGCTGGGCGTGGTGATGAGCACTTGTAATCCCAGCTACTCGGGAGACTGAGGCAGGAGAATTGCTTGAACCCAGGAGGCAGAGGTTACAGTGAACCGAGATCACGCCATTGCACTACAGCTTGGGCAACAAGAGTGAAACTCCACCTCAAAAAAAA
>NW_016825063.1:0-1131 GCF_001698545.2 Rhinopithecus bieti | reverse complement strand
CGGTTCTCGCTGGTGGACCGTTGTCTCGGTGTAATTATTGGGCTAAATAGTGTTCAGTTTGTTACGATTACTGAATTCTGAGAACTTCAGCATGACTTAATTTATCTTCTGAGTATTAGTTTGCTTTCCCCTTAAGATAAAATTCTCTTTAGTATTTTACAATGTTACTTCTTTTCTTTTTGTAATCATGTTCTCAGAACATTACCTTATATGCTGATTAATTTCCTTAGTGGAAATTGGGCCCACATAAAACTTAGAGCTTGACGTTTTATGTTTAACTTGCATTAATGTAAGTGAAACACCTAACACACACACACACACACACACGTGCATATTGTGATAGAATCCAATACCACTAACAGCCACATTGAGTGTCACATTCTGTTAAAATAATTTTTTTTTTCCTGAGCCGTCAGTATGTCTACATATGTCTTGATTTTCAAAATTACTCTATTGTATTGTTTGTTAGTATTTTAAAGCCTTGTGATACTAGCCAAAAGCATTTGATGGTGCCTCCATCTCTGCCATCTTTACTATTTTCAGTCAAGTTTCTATCCTTTAGATGTTCATAATTTTTCATCATCATTCTATATCCATTTTTTTCCTCTTTTTTAGAGGAATAATGGGGCGGGGACAGGCCCTCACTGCTATATATCCATTTTTTAAACAAAAGATTATTTGAATTTATTTAAATCTGAGTTTTTATTGCAATGGTTGGTTTTTATTTTGTGCTACTAAAGCTGGGTTTTTTTGTAAATAAAGGTATATATAAGAATAGAACAAATCTGTTTAATCCATCCATCCCAAAAGGCTATTTCAATTAAAATGCCTTTATTTTGTGAATAACTTAACATTAAGGAAAGCCTTTTGCCTAGACAATGTTTTAATCATTTTTTCCATTTTAGGAAAATGTAGTAAAAGTTGTATTTTAAATTTATTTTATTTTATTTTTTTGAGACAGAGTCTCACTCTGTCACCCAGGCTGGAGTGCAGTGGTGCGATCTCAGCTCACTGCAACCTCTGCCTCCTGAGTTCAGGCAATTCTTATGCCTTAGCCTCCCGAATAGCTGGGATTGCAGGCGCCCGCCACCACACCTGGCTAAGTTTTCTATTTTAGTAGAGAGAGTGTTT
>NW_016825062.1:22473-24944 GCF_001698545.2 Rhinopithecus bieti | reverse complement strand
TTCTTCAACAGCAAAGTATAAAGGCATAAGGCAAACAAATAATTAAATTTTTTTCTACAACTACTAGATAATGACACTAAAGCCAATCTTCATTGTTAAAACTGAAATTGCTTCACTGCTTGCATGAGAGTTACATCCATCTTCTTTTTGTCATTGTCAATGTGTAAAATGCAGTTATCGTGGTGAACTAGCTTCACTATAATTGAAAATCCCATCACTTAGCATCAATTTGCACTGGTGGAGTATCATCAAATAATATTTATTGCATAGCTCATTTTGAAGCTCAAGGCCACTGTAATCAGAGATTCCTATACGTTGCACTTGACATTATAAACAGCTCTTCGTGAATATTATTTGATAAGGCACTTTAAATGTTTAAATGCATAACAAAGAAATACTGTATTGTAATGATGCTTTTCAAGACCAACAACTGTTGAAATTTCTTTGGCTACAAATAAAGAAAATATTCGTTTACATGTAATTGTTCTAGAAATGCTATTGTTTTACTAAAGGTAATGGTTAATTGCTGGATACCCATGAACATGATTACATTTGCCTTCTCTAAAAGAAACTTGACTGTCATCATTCACTTTAAGATGGTTGGAACCATTTATCAGTCTAGACGGCATAGAGAAATTGTATCTATAAAAGCCATAGGAAGGATGAAAGGAGCAACTAAGTGCTTCTTGGGTGATGGAGTTTGGCAGCAAAATATTTCCAGGTGCCTGTAATCCATACAACATTTTACTGGAAGAATCAGGTGCTTGTAGATACTGATCACCGGAGTCTTCAGATGAACCACTTTTTGAATTGGTGACTCCCAGGGAAGATAACATAGGCACTTCCATCGTGAGTGGGGCTAAAGACTGAGAACTGTTGCTGCTTGCTAGTCTTTCAGGAGCCGGTAAAACAAGAGGTTGATGTTGCCAAAAATTAGTTGGACAAATCTTGCAGCAAAGAGGCAGGTTGACATTGTGCAGGTATGCCTCTGGACAGGGCATTCCAAGGGAGCTCGTAGGTAAATGAAACATAGGTGAAAAGCAAGGTGGAGAAAGTAAGTTCAAAGGAGAGGGGGCCCCTCCACTAGAGGTCACTGGAGATGAGCCACTGCTTCCACCTGTGAATGACAATTCAGTCAATGAATAATGAACTTGACGTTTGATGTTCCTGCTATATTAGTAATCATACCCATCACTATCCCTGCTTCATCCTTAGATTAACTTTCCTTGTGAGTTCACAGTTCTTTTAGCTTCTTTGAGACAGGACCTGCTCATTCCTCTGACCAAAGTTCAATATAGTATCTATACCAGGTATCCCTAACACCTGGGCTACCCACTGGAATAGGTCTGTGGCCGGTTATGAATCTGGCTGGACAGCATGAGATGATCAGCAGGCCAGTGAGCATTACCTTACTGCCTGAGCTCTGCCTCCTGTCAGATCAGTGGCAGCATTAGATTCTCATAGGAGCACACACTCTATTGTGAACTGTGCATGTGAGGGATCTAGGTTGAGTGCTCTTTAATGATAATCTAATGCCTGATGATCTGAGGTGGAACAGTTTCATTCTGAAACCATCGCCTCCCAACCCCCACTGTTCGTGGAAAATTGTCTTGGCCCCTGGTACCAAAAGGTTGGGGACCACTGATCTATACTATTACCACTATTACTTTTAGCACTACTACCATATATCATGTATTAAGCATTCATTTGCTCAAATATTGTGCTAGGCACTTGAATCACATTTGTCCAAAGAATTACAAAGAAATCCAATTATGACTCGGAGTCAATTATATCTTACAAACACAAACTAGTTTTATTATTTTAAAATTAAAATATTTACATAATAAATAATTTTAGTAATCTTAAACAATTACTAAAATAAGTACTTAAGATGAACAAATTGATTGGTTGTTTTGGATTATGTAGATTTAATTTATAGATAGAATGCATAGATTTCATGTACACTGATTTTTAAAATTCTTCTGACCCAAGGTATACTGATTTTAAAAATTCCTCTGACCAAAGTTATATTGATTTAAAATTCCTCTGACCACTGTTTTAAAATCAGTGTACATGAAAATAGTCTTGTATAAATGAAAGCAATGTGTTTAAAAGCCTTAGCTTTTTTTCTTATACAAAACAATGAATGGGGCAATTTCCATACTGCATTGTATCTTAAGAGTTGCAAACAATTTTGCAAGTTAAGAAACATAAAGATGAATGTAAGTATTCATATCAATGATGTTTGGTGATCTTTTATGTTTGCCTAGCATCTACTAAAACTAGGGATAATTACAAGGTCCAGGAAACTCTAAACCTTATTTTTGTAAATGTCTGAATTCAAACAATTGGTTATTGGTTGGATTTGACCAAGTTGTTTCTTTTTTTAGTGTTGCTGTTTTCTTAACTATTTTGTGTATGTAGACATATCCTAAACCTTCATCAACAAGATTGCAAATATCTTTTATAAT
>NW_016825062.1:9868-19028 GCF_001698545.2 Rhinopithecus bieti | reverse complement strand
GGTTCACGAGGTCAGGAGTTCAGGACCAGCCTGACCAACATGGTGAAACCCCCGTCTCTACTAAAATAGCTGGGCCTGTTGGCGCGCGTCTGTAATCCCAGCTACTTGGGAGGCTGAGGCAAGTGAATCACTTGAACCCCGGAGGTGGAGGTTGCAGTGAGCTGAGATCACGCCATTGCACTCCAGCCTGGACAGCAGAGTAAGACTCCATCTCAGAAAAAAAAAAAAAAACTTGTGAAAATAGCTAGCTACATAAATATTAGATGTCATTGCTATGCTGCTTACCTGTTTCTTCCAGTATCTCTAAATCCTTTAGCAAAAGGATTTCTTTCTATTTTTAGTTTCGTAATCTATGGATTCAATAGAGAGAGAAAGATAATATCATTGCTTTCAGTGAGAACACTGTCACCGTTGCTTATAGTGGTTACAACCACCAGAACAGATGTTGCAACATGTAATATGACAATTTAAATAAATGTAACCATATTGCAAGTCATATTTAGAATGGTTAGCTCCTATTTATAAATCATTACTTTTATAAATTACATTCTGGAGTTGCCTTCTCACATAAGATTTACACAATTCATTATCAAATTTGCATGGATGACAATTCAATAAAACTATGATTTTTATTTAGAATTGTGGAAAATGCAACTGATTGCAGTTAGCCTCTATGCCTCTATCCCAAGGTCCCTCTGGAGCCATTTCCATTTGCCTGAGACATGACCAGCTTTACCTGTTGGTTTTGGTAAGCCGTTACTGTGGTGAACTCAGTTTCTTTAAAGGAGAATGTTTTAACCCCTTCAGTGGGCAAGGACTGAAGCTGGGACAAGTCAACACTGCTGTCTTGCTCTATCACGTGCACTCGGGGTTTGTACTTATGCATGGATTGCAGAATAATCTGGAGGAGAAATGACCAATGCTGTTAGAAGAACTGGCTTCCAGTCCCCAACCCTAGTTCTCTCTCCTGACCACCTCCACCACGTGCACACAAAAAGGCAATGATGAGGCTTAGGTAACTACTTTGTTATGCCATTTGGCCTCCAACAGAGGCACTCCGAGGGAGGTGCTCCGAGCTAAAAACATTTCCAGAGAAAGGCACTTCAGCGGCACCCGTCAGCAGTGATTCCATTTCCAGATTGAGGCCTTCTCCTGCTTCAAACATTGGCGACCATCTGGTGTGGAAGTGGCACTGCGATCTGCTAGCCTGCTACAGGTTCTCATGGCAGTAACTGATGGGCTTGGACATGGTGGGTAACCTTCTGGCATACCCTACCTCCTAATCTTGGGAGCTTCCGTCTTTCCTTTTGTAGCTGACACAGTGCCAGACTGGGGAGGGCAGAAGCAGGGGTGCACCTAGTTACAATGTGCAAGATCAATAGGACCTATGAGGGTAGGTTGTTGGGGAGGTTTCCAGGCTGCAGTCTGACATTCCCCCACTTGTATCCTTCCACCACACCATACAATACACTGGGTGCCCATTCCAACTGCGTGGACTATAGGAAGGCAATCAGAGATCACAGTGATTGCCCAGGAGGCTATGGTGCCTGAGAACTCCCTGAATGGTTCCCTCCTACTCTCCTAGACCAGGCATTCTGGCTTAAACAGGTCTCTTTCTGTCCTCAAACTCCTTATATTCACCATCCCCAGTTGCCAGCACTCTCAGATGCCAAACAAACGTTTCAGGAGCCCTAAATTGGCTACTTTACTTACAGGTGCAGGGCTTGGACAGTTCCTAAAAAACACAACATGTGCATCTGCAAAAAGCCTCCTTGGCCTCTCCAGGGTGATCAGTGGGCAGGAGCCTTGGCACCTCCCTACTCAGGGTAAAGGATTTTGCTCACGTACATGGCCTTTGTCATCCATCTCATTGTTGGTGAGTTTCATGCGATCAAAGCTGATGATCTGCCGCATCCAGGTCTCTCCTGAGCAGGGTGAGTCCGGGTGAACATAGAATCTAGGAATGATGCACAAATGATCCGTATTCCCGGCTACCATCCACTGTGAGCTGTGATACACATACCTGAAAAAACACATGCTGTGGCACTAGGTGCAGCAGGCCAAAGCTGGGAGCTGTTGTGTTCTGTTCCCAAGGATTTCGATCCAGATTAGCCCAGTGATCCCAAGGGCAAGTAAGCAGAAGATTCAACTTAATTTCTAACAAGCATTTAGGGGCAAAAAATAAACTGTAAATAAGCATAGGTCATCAAAATGCAATGAAGTGCAGGGCAGGTAAAATGTCATGAGATTTCTAAGTCTGGTTTGTATTTTCTCACAAAAACCACCACAGAAATTGATCTAACCCGTTTTATCTCACAGAGATAATGGAAAAATTCACTAGCTTTGGGTGTGAAGAGTCTGGGAAGAAGTGGAGGGCTGACAAGTATTTCTGTCTAGCCTACTGTCACCAGTCCTCATGGAAACCCTTTTGCCAATAAGGATTCACATCAAGAAAACTCTTAGGAACACAGTCTTGCACAGCCTCTGGCCGATTTTCACACTGTTTCCAATCTCAACTTCCCAGTTTTGGTCCTATTCCCATGCCAGCTGCAACTTGAGAAGCAAATAGTTTTTTCTGCTGTTTTCATACTGCAGCCCCAGCAGTCCTCTGAGCTGAGCCTTCTCCTTGCTTTCAAAGCTAGCTCTGGTTTTGAGGTGGGCTGTCTCATTGGAGGACCAGGGACCCGCCTCTGTGTCAAATGCTCACAGCCCTAGTATAAACAGCTGTCACCTCCCCACCCCTCCAACCATGAACTGGACCCCAAGCCCCTGAGTCAAAGTGTTGGCAAGCTGGTGTGTCTGGGATGTATCCCACAAGGGCTTTTTGGCTTTAGAACAATTGGGCCACTTTCAGCCTGCTGTAGGTTGAGGGCTTAAATAAAGGGAAAATGATACTTGTACTCTCTAAGACACAGACATTGCTTCAGGGGAAAGATTAAAGATGGACCAAAAGGCAGGCCTAGACACAGGAACTGCTTGACTGACCTTGAGTGGCAAATTGATCATCCTTCTGGGCTCCTGCTGCCAAAGCAGCACAGCTCAGAGCCCAGTGTGTCCCCAGAAACCCAGGCTCCCATAGAGCCTGTGGATTTCTCCCACAATTCCTTCAATCCGCTTCCCTTCTGGCCACCAGAGCCCACACCCTCTGCAGTTTACACAACCAAGGCCAGAGCAGTGGGTAGGGAGAAGCTTGGGGTACATTTGAAGCTCTAATTAGTGCCCTAAATTCACTGCATTCCAAGAAAGGATGGGGGCAGAAAAGAGGAAGAAGCCTTCTCTTCTTTCACTGGGAAACCCAGTTTGAAAAGAAAATTCAACTCCCAAAGCCCACAGGAGAGCAATCCCTCACCACCACTCCCCATGCTAGAGTTTTCAAAGTTGCGCTGTTAGGTTGCAGGTCTGAAGGTTCAAATCCCTGGCCCTAGCCTGGGCATGGAGTACCATCCTATGGGGCCCATTACCTATAGCGTTTGGAATCCACTGGCACTACATCAATGGCCACATAGTACTGCTTCCCTGGATCCAATCCTTTCACTTTGACCCGAACAGAGGGGAACATCCGCCTGTAAGAAAGAAAATAAGGACTGACACAAGAGCTTTTACAATGTTTGGAAGAGGGAGTGGTTCTGGACAAATGCTGACTCCAGTAAAAAGTGAAGGGATTCACAATACCCTTCCCATTTCAGATTAGCAAGGAATAGCATTTGCTACATGAGGAAAGATGGTTGGTTGTATACTTGACTGGACAAGTATGGAATTTCTAAGTGGAGCAGAATATTATTATCACAAAGCTTTGTTCATGTCCCTCCCCAACCATAATAAAAAGCTATAGAAGAGAAAGTGTGAGAGAAAAAGCTATGTCCCAACCTCCTTTTCAAGGGTACTTCCTGTGAAGCAGATTTGTGGAAGGCTGAAATTTGTAAGACTCACAAAATAGCTGCAGTGAAGTGGCTGTCCCATGCCAAAAGGTGGCTATGGGAATGGCTCACCTCAAAATAACCTGGGCCAGGTCTGGCGGGCGCGAGGAATTGTGACATGGAATATTGTCCATGGTTATCTTAGAGGCCTTAACTGAGAGGTCTGGCCACAGTCTAAGACCAAAGTCTGATTTTTGTCTTATACTACACAGGCAGGAGACGGGAAAGTGAGTTATTGGAGTCATAGTGTACAGGAAAGGAAGCGTGAGCCACTTACATGGGGCCAGGTAAGTCTGAGCCCTATCAGTTGAGGGGCTATGGCTCTCTACTGTATGTCAGGGAGTTGGGGAAAAGGAACAGAGGAGTACCAGAGCATGAAACTGGAGACTCCTCATCTTACCAGAGCAGTAAATTAAGTGCCTAATGTGTGCGACCCGTGTGAACAGCTTGGGCAGAACCGAACCTGCCCGCTTTAGTAATGATCATCTCAGTCCCGATGTCATGGAATCTCTTCCACAGTTCAGATCCTTGAAGCTCCATTTGAATATCTTTCTCTTCCAGGTTTTCAGAGCTGTTGCCATCGCCGCTGTCGCTGCCGCGGCCAGAGGAAGCAGTTGTTGAGGACTCTGTCTTAGGTTGTTTTTCTGCTGGACACAGAAACGCGCTCAGGGTTTAAGACAGCGTCACAGTTCACATGCCCACTTCTCGCTGGTGCCTGTCTTGGAGCAGACAGGCCTTGTACCTTCCCTAGGAACTTTGGCGACAGATTCCCCAAGCGCCGCATAACACCCTCTGTGTCCGCTTAATGGAGAAAGAGGGGCCGTGAAAGGTGCAGCCCCGCTACCACACCCCACCCGCCCGCCTTTTCTTTTCTTTTTTTTTTTTTTTCCTTTTCTTCAGATTTGCCAATCCTCACTCTCCTGGAGACGTTGGTAACCCAGACTGGATGCCCTCGGAATTTGGGAACTCGCCCTGCTTCCTATCCCGGGATACGACAGCCACCCGCTGACTCTGAGAGCTTCCCGCGAAGGTAGGAGGAGGATGTAGGAGAGACTCACTTCACAATCATGTAGGGACCCTCCCCTTTACCGCAAAGAAACTGCTGTATTCCGGGATGGATTCGGAGGCGCTGAAACTTCCCCTTCACCGGGTGGTCGAGGTGTCCCGCGGCTCCTAATGTGGCTCTGGCTGTGTCGGGACGCGAGCCAGGCGGAGAGATGCGGAACCAGTAAGCTCAGGCAACCGGCTCAGGGCAATGGGAATACTTACCAAGCGGCTCGCTCTTCCCTGCAGCGCTGCTCCTTCTCTCCTCCTCTTCCTCTCCGCCCTTTTTCTCCTGCAGCTCAGGCTGCCCCTCCTGTATTGGGTCCTGGAATTTTCTTTTGCTGGGTCTCCCCACCAAGGCTTCCACGGAGAAGGCACGCGCCCGAGAGCTCAGAGCCATCCCTGGAGGGGGTGAAGGGATTCTTTGCAGCAAAGTTTCAACCTGAACTGGGTTAGGGAGGGAGGGGGAGACACAGGCGGAGGGCACAGAGGGTAAAGGAAGGAGGGAAAGTAGGAAAAACAAAACAAAACCAAACCCAAAACCCAAAACCCAAATCTGAAAACGATTTCTGGATCTGTATTCAAATAAATCAATTTTGTGTGTATGTGTATGTGTGTGTGTGTGTGTAATTTTATATATACATATATAGTTTTGTTTGAATAGACAAAAGGAAAGGAGAGGAAGATCAAACTAGTGTATATGTCCTTCAAAGTCTAGTCTCCCTTCCTCCCAGTGGACATGTGCAGACCATTAGTCCTCAAATCCCCGATTCCAGGACCTGGCAGAGCACAGAGATTGGCAAGTGCCCGCCTTTTAGGGAGCAGACCTGCCGCCAATGGCGGCTCAGGTTGCTGGGATTGGGAGTTACTGTTGCATCCAGTGAATACCCAGCCGGTCACTGCCTCCACTGTTTGTTTTGGAAACTATTGGAAGCATAAAAAACACAGTGAGTGACACTTCAGAGTCTAACAGGGAGGGGGGTTTAGGGGCTTGTTGGAAAAAAAGCTATAGATAGGGAGGTAGAGAGAGGAGAAAAGGGAGACACAGGTTACGATTTTACATTAAATTATAAAACTCAAAGACATGCGAAATAATTGCCCAGGAGAGGCCACTTTAAGCAGATCCAGAGAGATGTATCAGGGTCTTTTGCTCTCCAGTGAAGGCACTGGGAAACAGAAAGGAGCACAAGCTTTTGGGGCCAGTTGGCTCTGCAGGTGGAGTCTCAAACTAGGTGAGCAGCTGTTGTGCCAGTTTATCCTCTCTCTTCTGGTAGTGAAGTGAGGATAGGCAGGAGTCTCCCAGTTGCCACTGTCAAACATCAGAGAAAACTTGGATCTTCAAGCCCTGCCTCTGCTGGAGCCCAATATTCCTATACATAGCCTTTGTTTTTTTCTCACAGGACTTAATCAGCAAACATAGTCTAAAAACTCCAGGGCCACCAGCAGGGCAACAAAAGGGCCTTTGCTCCCAAGAATGTGCACAACTCAAAATGTTCGGATTAAGTGATTGATTCCAGTGTCTCCTGGAGTATATTCTTGGGCTGGATTTTACTTTTCCTTAAAATGAATATACAAGTTTCTTTTTTTTTTTTTTTTTTTTTTTTTTCGGGAAGAGACTTGTCTACGACATCCAAAGAGCACGTTTATGTGTGCAGATATGAGATGTCTGCCTGTGTGCACATGACTTGGTCACCTAGTTTTCATCAGAAATAAGAAATCAAGTGCCCCTGGATTCTTTTGCAGGTTGCATCTTAACTAATGACATTTGTATTTTTCCAGAAAATTATATTATTCACCTCTGACACATTTGTAAAAAGGGCATGTAAAGCCAATCCAAGTTCATTTAAAATAAGATGCAACTTGAAATAACTTATAATATGTGCCAATACTGGAATCTGGGAGTAAAAGACCTGTGTGTCCTTTTAATTTCAGCTACTTAGGTACAAATGTGCCCTGCCACTGTGATGGCAGTGGTAGTGGTGGTGGCAGGGGGATATTCGGCCATAGGGAGGAGACCTTCAGGCAACTGGGTATGACTTTAAACACTCTAAAAATCTCAGTATGGCAAAGGGTTAGTTACAGCTTGGATGCTGCTGAAGGGTTTGGCTCAATCATTAGTTATCCACTGCTCACCATGCAGAATTGAGAAAGACACTGTTCCTATTCTAGACAGGCAAAGTGAACCTCACAGGGGAAGGCCACTTTTCTATAAGGAACTTGGGCTGGAAAACAGCCACATCTGCATGTGATCTTTGCCACATCTCTTAAGAGCATTTGTTTCTTTTTGCACCCATTAAAGTGGGAGGAGAGTGTTTGTTCATTTCCTCTTACTCAGAAGATATATCATCTTCTATCTATCTATCTATCTATCTATCTATCTATCTATATTTTATTTATTGCATGTTCTTAGCTAAAATACACAACTCAAAAACAGAAAAGTCGAGTTTATTTGTTAATTTTGGAGTGCAATTTACCATGTAATATTTGTGTTAGTATCTCCTAATACAGGCATTTTCTTGCCTTTAACCTTAGCTCACTTTATTGTTAAAAGGCAGGACATTACCTTGTATAGAAAGGGACAACTTTGCTTGGTATCTTATTTTAAATAGATTTTGTAAAATAAGGCAAAAGATGTTTGTTGCAATGTCTGTGCTAGTATTTTAGACTACCTAACATATGATGTGATATTTTGAAATTGAGAAAATAGCATATCTTGGGTGTAAGTTTATTTCTCAGAAGAAACTTCTTTCTTAATATTTATTACATGCATGTAATTTAGTCATCCAGAATTTTTTATTTTTTAATCTGAACTTTTTCCATTCCCATTTCTGTATATATCTGTTGACATCACTGGGAGATATGTAGCTAAGCTCTCCCTTGTATGTAATAGACTAAAGTATAGTTAGTTCCTGTTAACTTGTATCTGAGGGGGAAAATATTGCATTATCTCATAACTAACTTTGCAATCTGGTCAGCTGCTGAAGCACTGGGTTGTCAGGTATTGGGGGTCTGAGGCGCATATACTAATGCCAGCAATTCATTCTCCACACCTGGAAGTCTCTTTGGGACATCTCTATATTTCATCCATGAACACCCATAAACCTTTATAAGAGACTCTTCAACAATGGAGGGGCAGCAAAACATGTGGAGATTTCTGAGACCCACAGGGGCCCACAATAGAAAGAAGAATATGTTTTTTAAGTTTGATAATAGGAAAATCCTTACAGTAAAATGTTGGTTTTGAATTGTCCACTCCCCGTGATTAAGACATTTTGGCATAGTTCCAAGCTTGTAGAACATGAATCTGAAATAAGTTACTCGTGGCCATTTTTTTTTTTTTTCCATTACTTGGGAAAGACCTCCTTAGAATGAACACTCTAATGAACACTCTAATGAAAGCAGAGTCAGGAAATGTAATCAGCTTCCCCACAACATCATTTGAGTACCTGAATTCAACTTTGCCTGCGCTAGCTAAGTTACATGAAGAAATAAATTATCTTTGTTTGCTTAAGTGAGCTTCAGCTGGGTTTCCTTTACTTGTAGACAAAAGAATCTTGACAAATACACTCATCTTGATAAAAATTTGGAAGATCACCTTCTTCTTCTTGTTTACTTTCTTCCTTTCCTCTTCTTTCTCCTTTGTCAATACTACTGGTTATGAGAATAGAAAATTATATGTTATTGACTAAATTTTACTTTCTACACGAATTCTTCAGGCTATGATAATAAATAGGAATAAGGCTTACGCAGTACACCACGTAAGAAGACAGACTTTGGATTCAGACTGACCTGATTCAAATTCTGACTCTACTTTCAATCTGAATGACCTTACACAAGTCTTTTATTTTTTGCATCCAGTTCTTTAACCATTTAAAGCTATTATTTCTAACACTTTTATCATACAGTATGTTTCTGTAAGTGTGTGTATATATCTGAGGGTTTAGTAAAAAAAGAAAAAAACATGCAAACCGCTTAGGACAAAGCCTGGAACATAGTAAGCACTCACAGATGTTTTCAAAATTAAAGAGATGATGGGAGTTAATTTCAAGAATGTGCTAATCTTTCTATCAACTATACAGCTATGAATACTTTGAGGCAAAACACTCGAAGGGGAAAACTTTGGGATCAACATTGGAACCACCAACTTTTGGTTAAATCCTAAAGCAGATTCAAAAGGTTGAAAGTCTTTAGGGAAGCCA
>NW_016825062.1:4129-9364 GCF_001698545.2 Rhinopithecus bieti | reverse complement strand
CTTTCTTAAAGAAATTCAAATACTATTTTAATAAATAAAATTAGTGAATTAAACCAGAAGATTGCATTTGAATTTCAAAATCCATAGGAAACATGTCTTCTAGAATACATGATCTGTTTTTATCAATTTTATCCTTGGAAATATATCTTTGGTATTTGCCAATGCAGTGTAGGTGTATGTTCTTATATGATTAGATAAAATATGTTAATGACAAGACCCTAACTCATAGGTGTGTTCTTACTTCAGGAAATTGAGGGACATGGCCTAATTAACATTGAAGTAATTCTCACACTGAATCCCTCAACTTCTGGTTGGCTTAATTCAATATAATCTCTCAAGAAGTTTGTGCTTTTATTCATCTAGTCACTGAGTCATGCACGTCAAACTTTGTTACTCTTGCTCCTCGGTAGAGTAGGGGAAGAAAAAGTAGAGATACAAATTCTTATCTGTGTTCACTGTGTTCTTCTCATGAGGAGGACTGGAAGCGAAATGCTTATGCTTGCAAAAACTTTAGCTACAGGAAAATGTATTCTGTTGAATTTAATCGTGTGTTCATACTGCTATCAAATGGTGAAGGCCTTCCTATGATAATAATTACAACATTAGGCTTCAGTTCATTGTATTTCTCATTCTAACGGAAGTATATCAAAAGCATACAACTACATTTTCTTATTTCTTCACTAGATTAATAACTTAAGGTCGATAGAATTTTAAAAAATTTCCTAGGAAATTTGTCCCCAGAATTATGGGGACAATTTTGTACTTGGCTAATTTTGATCAGGATAAATGAATAAATGAAAAGATAAAACCTTTTGAAAGTCTGAATGTTAACTACCCTGTAGTGATTCTAGTAATTGCCAGAAGAGGCATTGTATGGTCACCTTTCAGCTGCCTTTGACTTCCTGGAGCAGTGAAAATAATAAATAATTGTAAATGCATCCTTTCTCTTTTAGTCCTCAAACGCTCTCCATTAAAACATTGAACTTAAGGCCAGGTATATGGGTTCACACTTGTAATCCCAGTGTTTCGGGAGGCTGAGGGAAAAGGATAGCTTGAGTCCAGGAGTTCGAGACCATCCTAAGCAACATAGAAGATCCTGTCTCTACAAAGCATAACGAACAAAATTAAAGAAACACACACACACACACACACACACACACACAACAACACCAAACTAGAGTCAAACCCAGTCCTTTTCTATGTTACCTCTCTGGTGCTCCATTGGAACTTGCACAGTCATATATTAACTGAAGGCTCAATCAGGATTGCTGGACATAATATTTTTTCATGGGTTGAATTTGTGGTATGTGAATTTTAGGTTAGGTCATTTTAACTTGGGTATACTTGGGTATTATGTCTTATACATTTCTTTTACTTACTCCATCCCCATGTTTCCTCTTTCCTTTTCTCTCTCTCTCTCTCTTTTTTTTTTTTTTTTCATGCTGCCTTTTGTTTGTTTGTTTGTTTTTTGAGACAGAGTCTCACTCTGTTGCCCAGGATGGAGTACAATGGCATGATCTCGGCTCACTGCTACCTCTGCCTCCCGGGTTCGGGTGATTCTGCTGCCTCAGCCTCCTAAGTAGCTGGGATTACAGGCACATGCCACCACGCCCAACTAATTTTCGTATTTTTAGTAGAGACGGGATTTCACCATGTTGGCCAGGCTGGTCTTGAACTCCTGACCTAGGGTGATCCTCCTGCCTTGACCTTCCAAAGTGCTGGGATTGCAGACTTGAACTGCTGCTGGCCTCATGCTGCCTTTTTAAAAACGAGGATGAGAGTCAGCGTTACCTCCAAATATGCGATATTCATCAGCCCCAAAGAAAGTGGGCTAGGATTTGAAAAATGACTGCAGGTTCCAGTTTGATATTTTAAAATAGATAATTCAGACATGTAGCAAAATATCACTGGCTCAGATCACTTGAACGAGGATATGCCAAGTTTATTGCATCAATGAAGTTTTGAAAAAAAAAATACCATTTATGAAGAATGATTTTATCTTCCTAAAACCAGAGAACTGCTTGCTTTACACCCTCTTCCCCTACACACGCTTTCTCACCAAATGACTCCGTGCAGTCCTCAGATCAGTGAGTCATTATCTGGCTTTGCCTAATTTAGGCAGCCATGAGCCCAACAGAAGCAGATCCTTCTGTTAAGAAAGAAATCATCCTGAACTCCATTGGGCCCACCAAATCTCATGCTAATCTTTTCACTATTTACTTACTCCTGGTTATTTACAATACATTTTCCTCTTCTTACCTTGGCACCCTATCCCATCATTCCTAGGGCATGTGAATAAGGTACTAAAGGCTTCTTTCCATAGTCTCATAATCATCTGTATTTAATCAGGGCTTTTCAATGCCTAACAACCACAGATGTACTGACAGTCAGAAGTATTTGGCTGAGGGATTTTCCCTAAGTCTATCAAAACACCAAATATAGGCAAACACTTATACTGCCTGTGCTTGAAGCCAATCTATGCCTTCTTTCATACACTGTCTTCCTTCCCAGGGTCCCCACATTAACATTACTGGACAAAAAACTGCTCCTTCATGAAATAAATGTTTGTAGAGTTAGTAAATCCTGATCGATGCTCCAAGGGGCAAAAGCGAAGGCTTTAATAATTAAGAAATAAAGACAAATTTTAAAAAAATACAAAAGAGAAATCACAGAAAACAATAAGGTATCCATGGGGATAAGTCTGCTGAACTGAAGCAAAGCAACCATACCACCCTACAGCAAACTCCCTGACATGCCTTTCATAGCCAGTTGCTTTCTGTAGTCTCCTTCTCTAGTTTGAAGCGGCGTGTGTGTGTGTGGTTTGCGTGCTTGTGTGTTTGTGTTACAATGCAGTATATGAACTCAAGCTCTGGTGAGAAAAATCAGGAATAAGTAAAATAAAACCATTTCTTTTGGCACACTTTGATGTTCCCTCTCTCACCCCAATGCCCATGCTTTGGGACTTCAGACCTCCTCCTGAAATCAAGTGAGTGCAAAGAGGATCCAATAATCCTGCTGCCTCTGTGATCTAGAGCTCCTTGGGGAAGAGCCTCTTTAGAAAGTACCACTGCTTAGAGCACTTGGCTAGGGCCACTTTTCAGTGTTAGACACCTGCCACTCAGCTCAGTGGCTACCATGTTGGCTTCAGTCCTCACCTTCCAGGAGGCACTCCCGTCCCTTCACCTTGCTCCCTAGCTCTCTAAACAAGATCTGTGAGCCCTAATGCATAGTATCCTGGGCCTGGGAGCCTTCTGGCAGCATTGCTACCTAGGAGAGGGACTATTGCTGGATTCTTTGGGTATTACAGCATACTCTCAACCTGCTGAACAAGTCTAGCCTTCATTAATTTTAAGGAGCACTAACATTCTACTTTCAGTCCCCCGAGAGGTAGTGATTGCAAGATCTCTGTCACAAAACCCCAGCTGATGAAAGATGAAACTGACAATTATCACTTGGACTTTCCTAATGTTAGGGACTTGGTTAGTGATAGTTAACAGGAGAGGCAGAGGCTGAGGAGAATCCCTGTGCCAATGTTCCCCTAAAACCTATAACAGGGTCAGTAAGGCAGAGGTATTTACCTGGAAGGCAAGAAGCAGTGTGTTGCTGTGTCAAGAGGCCAGGCCAGCCCAGTGATTCTGAAGTCAAGTCTCAGTCAGAGCTCATTCACTCTGCATATGCCTGCAGCAGCTCTTCTCAAGAGCCCAGAGAAGAGTGGACTAGAGCCAGAGCGCAAGAGAACGTGGTGTTCTGGCCCTCAGCTGTGGGAGAGGCACTTGCTACTTCCGGGGTTGGACTCCAGCAACTTCTCCCACAGAAGACCTGCTTTTACTCAAGGTTGGCCATGAAGTCACAATGACAGTCTGTGATTTTAGCTTTCAGAGCCTCAAGGCTGCAGGCACCATGCATCCTACCTCAGCCTCCCTGTTGTAACCATACCTGGTTGCATCCTGCTCTGAGCTACAGGATAATGCACTTGGAGAAAAATGCCTTTGAACCAGAAGTGGATTGACTTTACAAGTCTAGTCATCTCATTTCCATGCCCAGCAGGAGCACTTGCAGTTGGAAAACACTTTTCAATCCTCAATCAACAACAGCAGCTCAGAAGCTCCACCCAAGGGGCTCAGCTCTGGAGTCATCCACTAAGGGACCCATTCAGCCTCAGGCAGTGATTCCCAGGCAGTGTAGAGGCTCTCAGTGGCCAGAATCCCTCTCTCAGTTCACAAGCGCCACATAAACAAGACTTTACGCCTCCCAAAGGAAAGATCCAACACACACACACACACACACACACACACACACACACACACAATTTAATGCACAGCGAATTCCAGAAATGCCTGGGCTGACACATTTTTCTGCTGCAAAATAGAACACGTTTGATTTTTAGTTGTTGGTTTATTTTTCCAGAGCAACTCAGAGAGAATCGAAAGGGGCTTAAGGCCCTAAGCCAGAAGACTTTACTAGCAATAAATAAGTGATCCATAGGTCCTTGAAAAATCAATGCTTATTTTATCCTCTAGTGAAGAGGCTCTCAGAGAAGAGAAGACAGGTTCCAGATTAGTGTGGTTTAACTGGATGAATTCTATAGCTTTTAAATTTATTTTCTCCATTGCAGAGGGTGCCACACCTTTCAAGTAATGCAGGAAATCCCAGCTAACCCCCCTCATTGGGCTACCACACGACAGGGTCATGGATAACTAGGAAGGACCCAGGGGATTCCCCAAATAAAACCCCTGAAGCAGATAATGCCTGTTATAACCCTACCTGAAAAACCAGAGGCCAAGGAGGACCACACATTTCTTATCAATATTGAATGTCAAATAGTGAAGGTGATATTTCTGATGGGTTTATAAATGCATTCCGGTGTTCCCGAGATTTCCAACTGACAGTCAACCACACCTAAACCCAAGGGTTTATTTTTTATTTTATTTTATTTTATTTTACTATTTCATGTGAAAGTTTTAAATGTCTGAAGAGGACTGCAGTCTCTCTAAAGTATTTTTCCTGGCAAATATTTTCCCTTCTCTCAAGAAAAGTGAAATAGTGATTACATTTTATTTTATTATTTTATTTTATTTTTTACCTTCCCCTTTACTTTATCTTGATTTTTAAGCTAAAAAATGTCAAGGTAATGAGTTTCAGCCATTTTTGAAGATAACTCAGAAACAGGATTTTCTTTCTTTCTTTCTTTCTTTCTTTCTTTCTTTCTTTCTTTCTTTCTTTCTTTCTTTATAT
>NW_016825062.1:0-2844 GCF_001698545.2 Rhinopithecus bieti | reverse complement strand
TTTTTTTCTTCTAGGGTTTTTATGGTATTAGGTCTAACATTTAAGTCTCTAATCCATCTTGAATTAATCTTCGTATAAGGAGTAAGGAAAGGATCCAGTTTCAGCTTTCTACTTATGGCTAGCCAATTTTCCCAGCATCATTTATTAAATAGGGAATCCTTTCCCCATTTCTTGTTTCTCTCAGGTTTGTCAAAGATCAGATGGCTGTAGATGTGTGTTATTATTTCTGAGGACTCTGTTCAGAAACAGGATTTTCAAAGAATCTTTCTACACCCCCTGAAAGAAGAATGTGCTTGTGTCTTCGCGCTCCTGTGTGTGTGTTTAGGGAGAGAAGGTTGCGAATAAGAACAGCATGTGAGCCCATCCATAGAACTACGTGCATTTTTTTTTTATTATTATACTTTAAGTTCTAGGGTACATGTGCATAACGTGCAGGTTTGTTACATATGTATACTTGTGCCATGTTGGTGTGCTGCACCCATCAACTCGTCTGCACCCATCAATTCATCATTTATATCAGGTATAACTCCCAATGCAATCCTAAGAATGATGGTTTCCAGCTGCATCCATGTCCCTACAAAGGACGCAAACTCATCCTTTTTTATGGTTGCATAATATTCCATGGTGTATATGTGCCACATTTTCTTAATCCAGTCTGTCACAGATGTACATTTGGGTTGATTCCAAGTCTTTGCTATTGTGAATAGTGCCGCAATAAACATACGTGTGCATGTGTCTTTATAGCAGCATGATTTATAAGCATTTTGAAACGTGACAAATCTGTTTCTGTTCCTCGTTTAATGTCGGGAAATGTGTTTCCTGTCATAATTGGGGCTATTCACTTTTGGTGATATTTAAAACGGGCCAGAGTCAAGTTGATGTTTGGTTAACCACGAAGGAAATGGCTTTTGATCAGGCAGGCAATTACTAACCAAATTTGGTAACTTCCCAAGCAAAACAAAGGAATTTGTTAACTATTTTCTTCTACAGTAATGTGCAAGGCAATTATTTATGAATGAAAGAGAGTTTTCCGTGCTGGTGAGCAATAGGCGGTGGGGAGTGAGCCACCAGGACTAGACTCTCATCACAAAACATAATTTCCAAACTCAGGGCGGGAGGGAGTGTCCTTTTTGTGTCGCTCTGTGTGTATATGCCGGAAGGAGGCTAAGTGCAAGTGCCAGCATAATCCTGAGGTGGTGAGTTCTCAGCCTCCTGTAACAGAAGAGGCTTGTGGCTACGTCATAAACAATCCTATCCAGGCAATTCAGGAAACAGTGACTTTCTTCCCTTCTCCACTCTCCTCTGTGAGCTCTGTAGTGCTCTGTTTCAGGGCCGTGGCAGTCGGGGAATACTTCACTTCTGGCTTTTGGGGTGAGGGCTTTTGAGAGACCAGGCTCTAACGCTCCGCAGAACCAGGTAGCTAGCCAGGGACAAGTGTTGCCAAAAACTAAATTCAACATGATTACATGTGAAGTGCTAGATGTATACTGCCTGGGTAGACGCAGCAGTGGCGGTCTTCTGGGGTCAAAGTTTGGTATTCCAAAGAGGCTCATCTTTTCTCATGACCTTAGCAGGTGTACTCAATTCCCGGCGGCTCCTACAAAGTCATACCCAAGGAAGCAGTCCAATAGAGGAGAAAAAAGGCTTGGCTTCTCAAGATTCTGGAGATTTTGACAGAGTTCTGGGGCGACACCACTCACAGGTGCGGGGCCTCCAACAATAACCACTACCTTTTCTTCCTTCCTTCCTTCCTTTTCTTTTCTTTTTAAAGCTTGCTCCCTTGCTACATATTAACTCTTAATCCTCATGTTGCTACATGTTAACTCTTAAACCTCACAGCAGCCACAACAAATGAGGTAGGTAACTTCATTCTCCCATTATCAGCGTCAAGTAATCGAGATTTAAGAGAGTACATTAATGGTGGAGGCAGCTGCCAATCTCCAGCTCTGTGGTGACTCTAGAAGACCACTGCTCAGGGATCACCAAGTAAGGAATTTTAAACCGTCTGCCATCATTCCAATATACTGCTCCTGCCCCAAGTCCCCGCGGTGATTATCAGAGGGCCCAGGGGCAAAATCCCGGCTGCAGCTTCTTGCAGCCAGCATAAACTATCCTATTTTGCATGATCCTTTGTCTCCTTGGTGCTGCTCCTGGAGGAAACCTGAACTTCCCAGCAGTTCGCTGGGCGGGCGCCTTCTGCGCACAGCCAGTAACCTAGCTTTCTTCCAGCCAAGCATACCTCACAGGACCTTTGCTACTGTAGAGCTTGAATCTTGACTTAGTAATTTAGGTCGCAAATGACTGCTCTGGGCGCCAAGATGTGCTCAGAAGTTTGGGGTGAGGTTGCTGCACTCACCAGGGACTCCAAAAACCCTTTCCTGTGATAGTAAAGCTCTGTCTGGGTCAAACAGGCCGTTTTACAAAACTTTAGAAAGTCAAAGCACAAGTGCCATTTTCTGGTGCTCCTCTGAATCCCTGTTACCCAGTTATATCATCCGACCTGTGACTCAGCTTCCCACTATCTTCCTGGACCACCATGACCTTTGAAAGACCATGATCCATGGCGCCATCGATTTATTAAAAACACTATTTTGTGAGAAGCCAAGAAGTTTCAGATGTCATTCTCCTTGCCGGAATGTAACAAAATGCCACTCATATTTTTAAATTGGGAGAATTTAGGCGGTTCATTTTTTACCATTCATAGAAAAAATAATATTGGACATGATTAATGGATAATTATTGGCTAAAATTTCAGACAGCATTCTCTCTCTTACTTAGCATAATTGCTTAACTGTGTCCAGATTTACCACTTACCTCTATTTAAAAAAACACAAGTGGCCAATT
>NW_016825061.1:0-1134 GCF_001698545.2 Rhinopithecus bieti | reverse complement strand
GATTATTGAAGTTTAGGGTGACAAAGGAAATATCCTCAGACAAAACTAGAAAGACCGTTTCTGAGACACTGCTTTTTGAGCTGTGAATTCATCTCATAGTTACACGATTGCTTTCAAGGAGCAGTATTATAGTACTGTTTTTGGGGAATCTGAGAAGGGGTATTTTCGATCACATTGAAGCCTATGGTGACAAAGGGGATATCCTAAGATAAACAGTAGAAATCAGTTTTGTCAGAAGCTTCTTTGCAACATATGTATTCATCTCACAGAGTAACACCTATCTTTTCATGGAGAAGTTTGCTAACACTGTTTTTGTGGAATCTACGAAGAGATATTTGTGACCGCTTTGAGGCCTATAGTGAAAAATGAATTATCCTCAGATAAAAAAGAGAAAGAAGATTTCTGAGAAATTGCTTTGTAATGGGTGAATTCAACTCACAGAGTTACACTGTTATTTTCATTGAGCAGTTTGATGCCACTGTTTTCTTGGAATCTGCAATAGGATATTTGGGAGCAGATTGACGTCTATTGTGAAAAAGGAAATAGCCTCAGACAATAACCAAAAAGAATCTTCTATGAAACCGTTTTGTGATGTGCAAATTCACCTCACAGAGTTACAACGTTCCTGTCATTGAGAACTTTGCTAATACTTTTTCCTGGGATCTGCAATGGGATATTACGGAGCTCTTTGATGAATATGGTGAAAAAGTTAACATCCTCAGATAAAAACTAGAAGGAAGATTACGAGAAACTGCTTTGTTATGTGTCAATTCATCTCACAGAGTTGCACCACTGTTTTCATGGAACAGTTTGGTAGCACTGTTTTGGGGGAGTCTGAGAAGGGATATTTTGGATTGCATTGAAGCCTATGGTGACAAAGGAAATATCCTGAGATAAAACTAGAAAAAACTTTCTGAGAAACTATTCGATATATATATTCATATCTTTGAGTAACACCTTTCTTTTCATGGATCAGCTAACACTGTTTTCGTGGAATAAACAAAGGGATGTTTGGGAGTGAGGTGAGGCCTGTGTTGAAAAGAAAATATCCTCAGAAATAAACTAGAAAAAAGCTTTCTGAGAAACTTCTTTGTGATGTGTGAATTCATCTCACAGATTTAAAACACTCTTTTC
>NW_016825060.1:0-1534 GCF_001698545.2 Rhinopithecus bieti | reverse complement strand
TAGATATTTAACAATACCTTTTAGAATTGGTGGCTTTATATTAGCATTGCAGTTTTAGCTAGTCCATGGTATTTGGAAAGAAACCAGGTTTACAATGGTGATAAATATAATGAGAAAGCCTTAAAATGATTTAAAATGATGACTTAAGAGTCATGAAATAATTAGCCTAAACCTGTATTAAATTAAGAAAAATTTCCTCTTTTAGTTTTGAAAAGCAAAAGGGCTCCACCTGGTGTTGAATGAAACTATAGACTTTTAAAAATGATTTGATGATTTTACATTTTCTGAAAATTGTAATTCAAAATGCTTTTCTCAGTTTTCTACTTATAGTAATGCTATTAATATTGTTCCAAAATTACATGGACTTAGTTCTTTTATGAAATAATTAATGTATGTCTGATAAAAAATGTTTAACATTTTAAAAGAGTTTAGAGAAACTTCTGTCATGCATCTTCCCTTCATCCTATCTTTGGCAGGCATGAAAATGCAACTCACAGACAGAGCACCCAGCTGCTGTGCTTTGAAGTCAGCCACACCTCCCATTCATTGCTCTTACCAATAGACTGAGTGCTGTGGCGATACTGAGGCCGTCTTGGTCCTGGAAGACAGGTGGGGCTCCTTTGTCCACCGCTTAGGCTGGAGTACTTCCCCACCGCTTTGACAAACAATTCTCAGACTGCAGAGCAGTGTAGGATTCTTCCATTCAATCTTCTCTCCGTCATCCTGGGGTCAGACTTGGATGCAGTCCGATAGCTCTCCCAGCCTTTCCTAGTTCCTTCTTTATTTATTTGTACACAGGCATTTCCCACTATTAAGATCCTGACATATTTAATCCTGTCTTTGTATCTGTTTCTCTGAGGTCCTGGGCTAACACAATTTCCCTTCTGGAAGTTTTATGAAAAATGAGCAAGTGGAGACATTGGTCTTATTTTCTAATATCTGGGTGATCTACCATTTGGTTCTTATGCATTAAATTATATTTTGAAATCTTAAACTCAGGTCGCGGTCTCTTCGAGCTTTGCTAATTAGTGCACGGTGTGGAAAAGTTCATGTGTCCTATGGACGTACTTGACATTTTGATGCTCCATGGCATCAAAGCATGAAGAATGAAATAAAATGGTAAAATTATTTTGTATTTTAACTACAAGATATCAAAGGATGTTATAGTTAAAATTCAAAATAATTATACTATTTATATGGTATAAGTATATACCATATAAGGTATAAGTGTTCTCTGTGATCATTCAATTCTCCAGGATCTCAGAGAAACAGATGCAAAGACAAGATTAATAAATATAAATAAATTTATGTAATAAAATATTAACGATAGGGTCAAAAGCCCCAATTTTAAACTGATAGAGTTGACAAAAGTATATTAAAATAATATACTTAATTACTTAATTTAGCCAGCATGGTATTGTTTGCACCTGTCACAAGGGCTTTTGGACAAGAGTGATGATAAATCAATGCAAATCCAACATCGCTTCTAGAAAAATGCCTTCTCATGTCTGTAATCCTAGCACTTTGGAAGGCT
>NW_016825059.1:0-1534 GCF_001698545.2 Rhinopithecus bieti | reverse complement strand
AACACAGGCCTCCAGTCGCCACTTACTGTCCCTTCACAGAACCCTCAAAGACCGACTTTCAACCTGGGAAATAAAGAGTAAGCTTTAACACTGTGATAAGTATGGACCTGCTAGAGAGCCATTTTTTCGAATGCTTCTCTCTGTTTTCATTGGAAGACATTTCACTTTTTGCCCTAGTCTTCAATGTGCTCCAAACATTACTCTTTTGGTTTTACAGGAAGAGTGTTCAAACTGTGCCTTATGAGTAGAAAGTTATAACTCCCTGTGTGGAATACACACATCATGGAACAGTTTCTCAGAAAGCTTCTCTCCAGTTTTTATCTGACTATATTTCCACTTTCACCATAGGCCCGAATATGATCCCAAATATCCCTTCATGGATCCATCCATGAGGGAGTTTCCAAGCTGCGTATTCTAAGGAAAGCTTTAACTATGTGAGATGAATAAACTTAGCAAAAACCAGATTCACAGAAAGCTTCTTTCCAGTTTTTGTTTGAAGATATTTCCTTTTTCACCAGAGTCCAGAATGTGCTCCCGAAGGTCCCCTTGTGGATCCGTCCATGACAGTTTCCAAGCTGCGTAATGTAAAGAAAGCTTTATCTATGTGAGATGATTACAGATATCACAGAGTAGTTTCCTAGAAAGCTTCTTTCCAGGTTTTGTTGGAGGCTATTTCCCTTTTCACCATCAGCATCAACATGCTCGCGAATATCGTTTGGTACCTGTTTCTACAAAAGGATTTCCCCGACGTTGGCTGAGAAAAGAGGTATAAGACTGTGACTAGAATGCACACATCACAAAGAATTCCTATGAAAGCTTCTCTCCAGTTTCAGTCTGAACATATATGCTTTTTCACCGTTAGCCTCAAAGTTCTCCCAAATATCCCATCACACGCTAAACATACAAAAGGCTAGAAAACTGCTCAATGAAAAGAGAGACTTATCTGATTGAGAGGAATTAAGACGACACAGAGCAGTTTAACAGAAAGCTACCTTCTGGATTTTACCTGAGCATATTTTTTTCGCCATATTCTAAGGATCATTCCCAAATGTCCTTCCTCTGATTCCACTAAAACAGTGATCTCAAGCTGTTCAATCCAAAGAATGGTTTACCTCTATGAGACAAATACACACATCGCAAAGCAGTTGCTCAGAACGTTTCTCTGCAGGTTTCTTCAGAAGGCATTTCCCCGCTCACCACCAGCCTCCAGTTGTCACTAAATATGCCTTCACAGATTCTTCAAAGACAGAGTTTTGAAACTGGGCAACATAGAGTAAGCATTATCCCTGTGAAGTGAATGCACATATCAGAGAGTAGATTCTTGGAACACTTCTTCCTCGATTTTATCTCACTACATTTCACTATTCGCCATAATCCTCATTGCGTTCCTAAATATGACTATTTCGGTTTCTCAAGAACTGCGTTCAAACACTGACTTGCGAGAAAAGAGGTACAACACCCTGAGTGTAATGCATACATCACAAAGTAGTTTTCAAAAGCTTTAATTCAGTTTTATCTGAAGGTATCTCCTCTT
>NW_016825058.1:0-1537 GCF_001698545.2 Rhinopithecus bieti | reverse complement strand
TGAGTAGTTTGCTAACAATGTTTTCGTGTAATCTGCAAAGGGATATTTGGGATCGCAGTGAGGCCTATAGTGAATAAGGAAATATCCTCCGATAAAAACTAGAAAGAAGCTTTCTGAGAAACTGCTTTGTGATGTTTGACTTCATCTTACAGAGTTACACTGTTCTTTTCATTGAGCAGTTTGATAACACTGTTTTCATGGAATGTGCAATCGGATATTTGGGAGCTCATTGAAGCCTATAGTGACAAAGGAACTATACTCAGATAAAAACCAAAAAGAATCTTACTGAGAAACTGCTTTGTGATGTGTGAAGTCATCTCACAGAGTAACACTGTTCTTTTCATTGAGCAGTTTGATAACACTGTTTTCTTGAAATCTGCAATGTGATATTTTGGACTGAATTGAAGCTTCTGGTGACAAAAGAACTATCCTCAGCAAAACCTAGAAAGAAGCTTTCTAAGAAAATTCTTTATGATGTGTGAATTCATCTCACAGAGTTACACAGTTCTTTTCATTTATCATTTTGCTAACGCTGTTTTCTCGGAATCTGCAATGGGATATTTTGGAGAGCATTTTAAGCTTATGATGACAAAGGAAATACACTCATATAAAAACTAGAAAGAAGCTTTCTTAGAAACCATTTTGTGATGTGTTAATTCATCTCACTGAGTTACACGATTCTTTTCATGAATCAGTTTGGTAGCACTGTTTTTGGGACATCTGAGAAGGTATATGTTGAATTGCATTGAAACCTATTGTGACAAAGGAAATATTCTCAAATATAAACTAGAAAAAAGCTTTCTGAGAAAGTTATTTGTGTTGTGTGAATTCATCTCACAAAGGTACACCTTTCTTTCCATGGAGAATTTTGATAACACTGTTTTTGTGGAATCTGCAAAGGGTTATTTGGGAGAGCATTGAGGCCTAAGGTGAAATAGGAAATATCCTCAGTAATAACTAGAAAGAAGCTTTCTGCGAAATGGCTTTGGGATGTGTGAATTCATCTTACAGTGTTACAACGTACTTTTCATTGAGCAGTTTGATAACACTGTTTTTGTAGAATCTGCAATAGGATATTTTGCAGTGCATTGAAGCCTCCGGTGACAAAGAATATATCCTCAGATAAAAACCAGAAGGAGTCTTTCTGTGAAAGTGATTTGTGATGTGTGAATTCATCTAACAAAGTTACAATTTTTTTCATTGAGAAGTTTGCTAACACATTTTTCGTGGAATCTGCAATGGGATATTTGGGAGCGCATAGATGAATATGGTGAAAAAGAAAATACTCTCAGATGAAAACTTGTCAGAGGCTTACTGGGAATCCAGTTTGTGATGTGTGAATTCACTTCTCAGGGTTATACAATTCTTTTCATGTAGTAGTCTGGTAGCACTGTTTTTGGGGATTCTGAAATAGGTTATTTGGGAACACTTTGAAGCCTCTGGTGACAAAGGAAATATCCTCAGACTAAAACAAAAAAGAAACTTTCTGAGAAACTGCTTTGTGATGTGTGAATTCATCTCACAGAGTTACACAATT
>NW_016825057.1:0-1535 GCF_001698545.2 Rhinopithecus bieti | reverse complement strand
GGGAGGCTGAGGCGGGTGAATCACTTGGGGTCAGGAGTTCGAGACCAGCCTGGCCAATATGGCAAAACCCCATCTCTACCAAAAAAAATACAAAAATTACCCGGGCATGGTGGCTTGCGCCTGTAGTCCCAGCTACTTGGGAGGCTGAGGCAGGAGGATCGCTTGAACCCAGGAGGTGGAGGTTACAGTGAGCCAGGATCATGTCACTGCACTCCAGCCTGGGTGACAGAGCGAGACTCCATCTCAAAAAAAAAAAAAAAATCCCTAATATGGTTAAGGAGAAATGGTATTAATTCATGACCTAGTTTCTCAGGGCTTTGTATAACAATCTAAGGGATTTGAGTTTCTTCCTGAAGCCAGTGGAGGGCTACTTACTGAGGCAGGAAGGGGCAGGAGGAGCAGTAACAATAGACTGGAGGAGAGTAGGTTGGGGTCACCCAGTCAAGAGAAACAGGAATACAGCCTCGTTGGCAGAGAGCTGGAGAGGAGGTGGGTAGGTTTCAGAGACCCTTTGGAAACAGAATGTCCAGAGCCAGTGACCAACAACGTAATAAGTGAGGCTGACTCCCCTTGCTGAGGCCCATTTTCTGCCATGGGTGATGAGGTGGTCAGGGGTGCGATGCACCAAGGTGGGCTCTCTAAAGAAGGAGAAGGTTTGAGGGATATGATGAACCCCATCTTTGACATGTGGTGTGAGACATCAACAGAGACCAGCCCTGGAGCCTGCTAGACACAGGGATGTGACATCAACACACCAAAGTTTGAACCTGTGGTCGTGGAAGAAATTGCCTGAGGAGAGTAGGTGGAATGAAAGGAGAAGGAAGTTTTGAGGATGCCACAGTCTTTAGAGGCAGGTGAAAGAAGAGAAGGGGTTTGTAGAAGAGGGTGGAGAGGAACCTCCAGAGGTGGACTCAGGAGTGGAGATTTGCAGAAAGGAGTGACAAGCAATCTCGAATGTGGCAGAGAGAAAGGGCGAGGACTGAGAGACATATGCTGGTTATTAGGAAGAGATCAGTAGCCTTGGAGATTGGCTAGGAGAGAAGCTGGGCTGCCATAGGTGGGAGGGACAGGTAGGAGCCAGTGCACAGAGACAAACCTTCTAAAACACCTGATTCAAAGCCAGGTGTGGGAGTCTGAGATAGGAGGATCACTTGAGCCCCAGGAGTTTGAGACCAGCCTGGGCAACATAGTGAAACCACATCTCTAAAAAATAAAAGTTTGGCTGGGCGCAGTGGCTCAAGCCTGTAATCCCAGCACTTTAGGAGGCCGAGACAGGTGGATCACGAGGTCAGGAGATCGAGACCATCCTGGCTAACACGGTGAAACCCCGTCTCTACTAAAAAATACAAAAAACTAGCCGGGCGAGGTGGCGGGCGCCCGTAGTCCCAGCTACTGGGGAGGCTGAGGCAGGAGAATGGCGTGACCCCGGGAGGCGGAGCTTGCAGTGAGCTGCTATCCGGCCACTGCACTCCAGCCTGGGCGCCAGAGCGAGACCCCGTCTCAAAAAAAATAAAAAAAAAGCTTTTTTTTTTTTT
>NW_016825056.1:0-312 GCF_001698545.2 Rhinopithecus bieti | reverse complement strand
CTCCAGAAAGCTCCTAGAACTGATAAAACAATTCAGCAAAGTTCCAGATACAATATTAATGTGCACAAATCAGTAGCTCTTCTATACACCAACAGCAACCAAGTAGAGAATCAAATCAAGAACTCAACCCCTTTTACAATAGCTGGAAAAAAAAACCTTAGGAATATAACTAACCAAGGAGCTGAAAAACTTCTACAAGGAAAACTACAAAACACTGCTGAAAGAAATCATAGATGACACAAACAGATGGAAACACATCCTGTGCTCATGGATGGGTAGAATCAATATTGTGAAAATGAACATACTGGCAAA
>NW_016825055.1:0-686 GCF_001698545.2 Rhinopithecus bieti | reverse complement strand
TACAGGCTTGAGCCACCGCGCCCAGCCAGATAACATTTTTACTTGATCAAGAAACTGAATTTTTTAAACTACTGACTCATCTTTCCTTGATTTTTAATGTGTACAGTATTCTATTCACTATCTTTTTTTTTTTGACAGAGTTTCACTTTTTTTGTCCAGGCTGGAGTGCAATGGTACAATCTCAGCTCACTGCAATCTCTGCTTCCCGGGTTCAAGCGATTCTCCTGCTTCAGCCTCCTGAGTAGCTGGGATTACAGGAGTGCACCACCACACCTGGCTAATTTTGTATTTTTAGTAGAGACAGCGTTTCACTATATTGGCCAGGCTGGTTTCGAACTCCTGACCTCAAGAGATCTGCCCGCCTTGGCCACCCAAAGTGCTGGGATAACAAGCATGAGCCACTGCACCCAGCTCACTATCTTTCATTTTTATATTTAATAATTTAAAATTTTCTAAAAAATATATTTACAAACATGCAAATTTTTTAATCTAAAAGCTTTAACATCTAAATTCCAATTACCATCAGCAAAGCTTTATTATATTTCATACACAAAAATGCTATGATCTTTTTGTTTATTTCCTTTTATAAGAATGTCACCAATTTGTTCTATTTTGCCTATTTTTGCAAAAAGTGATTTAACATCTTGTAAAAGAAAATAGTTTCTTATATTAACATATTTAAACAC
>NW_016825054.1:0-687 GCF_001698545.2 Rhinopithecus bieti | reverse complement strand
TTTAGCAGAGAGTGGTGGATTCAGGTACAGTGAGATGGTAGGCATAGCGATCTATTATTGCATTTAATTCCCTTAGCACTTATTCTTAACCAGACACCGGGGTCACCTTTGTTTTTAAGGATCTGCCTGGTTTGCTTGATGCTAACTAATTCTGTAACCCATATAACCATGTTTAGGCAATGGACTCCAGTCTCACACAACCTCTAGCCAGCTCTAATGAGGTATCCCTTCCTAGCATAAAGGGTTATATGGTCCAGATAGTAAATATTTTCAGTGTTTAGGGCCATATGGTCTCTGCTGCAATGACCCAACTCTGCCATTGTATCAGGAAAGCAGCCATAAACAATGTGTTAAAAGTGGCTGTTTTCCAATATACATTATTTATATCACCTGGCATCATGCAGGATTTATGTCCCAAAATTGCCCACTCCTGGTTGGTACAGTTATTAGAAGATACTTTGATGAGTATGTGTATGTAGTCTAAAGAGATCTCCTTTTACTTGGTTAAAGATGCAATTATTTCAGAAATTTTAAAAATCCAGATAGATAGATTAGATAGATAGATAAAAAGCAACCGTATATCTCAGTTTTTACAACAAAGACCTGTTAGTATTTTATGTTTGGTTTTTTTTTTTTGTTTGTTTTTTTGTTTTTTTGTTTTTTGTTTTTTTTTTTTGAGACGGAGTC
>NW_016825053.1:0-1362 GCF_001698545.2 Rhinopithecus bieti | reverse complement strand
AATACAAAAAAAATTAGCCAGGCATGGTGGTGCGTGACTGTAATCCCAGCTACTGGGGAGGCTGAAGTGGGAGAACTGCTTAAACCCAGGAGGCAGAGGTTGCAGTGAGCCGAGATCACACCACTGCATTCCAGCCTGTGCAACAAAGGGAGACTCCATCTCAAAAAAAAAAAAAAAAAAAAATCAAATGCCTATTTGTAAAAGATCTTTTTAATGTTATTTGCATGGGTTCCTCTTGTTGGATGGAATCCCTGGTCATTTGCATGTACTGTGCTTTATATATAAAAAGAGTAAGATTGTTTCCGCCACTTTCCCCAGGTGGGAGGTGATACCCCTTTGAAAATGCATGGCCAGCCCTGCTCATTCTCTGTTGCTCTTGCATTGTCAGTTCATTGTTTCTCTCCATACCCTGAGACCTCACAGAAAGGAAGCCTCCAGAGGTGGGAACGTGCCCTGGGGCAGAGATAATGGTAGGCAGGAGAGAAGGGGATAAGGTGTTACCTTGAAGATAGGATGTATGGACGGCAGGCACCTCATGGTGGCCACAGCAATGACCTCAGCCATCAAGTGTCCCCTCAGAAGATGAGACTGCAGCTCATGGAGCTGGAAGTCAGAGCTGCGCACCCAGCATTTGGCCAGAAGCCAGACCATTGGAGGATCCGTGGGCAAGAAAAGGGGAGGTGGTGGGGATCCTGTGCTGGGCAGTTGGAGCTGGAGCAGGGACAAGGTGTAGGGAGAGAAGGCATGAGTGCCGGGCGCTCAGCAATCCGACCCCCGCCCCCTTGCATGTTAACCTCACCCTTCATCCTCCAAATGTGTTTCGCTTTCCCCATCTCATTGCTCCCACTCCCCTCCCTTTCCTACCCACTCAGTGCATTAGCACCCTGCAAGCTGCTTTGCCTCCAGCATTCTGCAGAAACTGCTCTTCTGGTGCCTCCTCCAGCCTCCACTTCCCCTTTCAGTCTCCGCAGTGTGGAAAAGATTCAAACCACCTGCTTCCTTCATCCCACGCTGTTTTTCGAAATCTCATCTTTTAGCCCCACTTCTACACAAATGACTAAATCTCTTCTTCTCAGCTGCCTGCTGGACAATTTAAATGTCTTCCATTACCTCAACCTTGGCCAGACAAAAGTCTACCTGGGCACCCTGTTCTCTTTATTGGTGCTATTTCTGCAGGCACCTGGCCTGGCTCCCCTTTCCCTTCTCCTTGATCTCCCTCTGCACTCGCATCCACCTGTCCTCTCCATTCCGACGATCACCACCCACATCTGAGCTCCCCTCCTCCTGGGGTCAGTGCTGGAGCACATTGCCCCAGTCCCTGTTTCTATCATCTCCCCTCTCCAACCCACCCTAAACACCACC
>NW_016825052.1:0-1356 GCF_001698545.2 Rhinopithecus bieti | reverse complement strand
AAAACAGGGTCTGTGTACCCAGGCTGGAGTACAGTGGCCCAATTCTAGCTCACTGCAACTTCGGACTCATGGTCCCCCTCCTAAGCCTCCCAAGTAGCTGGATTACAGGAATGTGCTGCCATGTTGGGCTAATTAACAAAAAATACATTGTAGAAACAGGGTCTTGCTATGTTACCCAGGCTAGTCTCGAACTCTCGGCCTAAAATGATCCTACCAGCTTGGCCTCCCTAAGTGCTAGGATTACAGGCAAGAGCCCACAGGCCTGTCCTATAGTTTTTTCTTTTTTAATTAAAAGTTGCTCTCAGGTGATGTTTTCTACTATTCTAAATTCATGATTTTGGTTTAGAGAATGGAAAGGTTAATCTGCCTAGAAGAGCTCTCATAATAAAGAGATATTCATAATAAAGGGTTAATGGGACACTCTTAGAAATCTGGGGGCGGAATGTTCTGCTCTGATTTACTTCTGATCTAAGAGTTGGAAAACAGTGTTGTCAAGTACGTTATTTTAACAGAAGAGACATTTCCAAGAGGTTGACGAAGATCTTTTCAACACAGTAACTGCAAAACCCATTCAATGCAGAGAATGTATATATAATTTTGGTGAACACATTTAGCTATAGATGAGAAATAAATTAGTTTTGGGGGTCATGATTAAAACAAAGTCACACCCTGCAAATCAAATGTTTTTCAAAAAATTCGGTTGCCCTATATCGATCAACAGCCTTTAAAATTAATAAAATTTCTAGATAAAAGTTTTCTTAAAAAAATTTAGAAGCTACTGAATATTCAGTTCTCATTTAACACTCTTCCCCTCCCCACTACCTCTCTTTTTGATAAAGTGGTGAAGACATAAATATTTTTTTTTCTACAAAGAGAAGTGAGTTACCTTGAGCCCTGCTTCAGTGAGCTCTAAGCAATATCTGTTTCTTTCCTTTGTTTCCACATTGATATAGGCCACATCATCTGCACACCGCAGGCTTTTCGAGACAAACATGTTGTTAACAGCAAAGAGAACATCATTTACAACTGCTTCAGCTTCTAGCCTCATGTCTTTCATGTCCGTTCCTTCAAAACCATTAAGCTCTGAACCTTCTTCAAATCCTGACATACTGCTTAGCTCCATGGGATTACAGTCTGTTTCCATTCTCTGAAAAAAAGCAGTTATAAAATTTGTTTATAGAAAGACATTCAAAATACTACATTTGATTAAAAATAGCTATGCCTTACAATTGCTACTTAGTACAAAACACTAGCTAACAATTTTAGGAAAATACTATCTAAAACATTTCTAGTGTTTTTTCACAGCAAAATCACAGACACCTATAGATTTTCAAAAAAAGAATCTCCCTTCTCCAC
>NW_016825051.1:0-1073 GCF_001698545.2 Rhinopithecus bieti | reverse complement strand
TGATTATTATAATTCATAGAGACTATTAATTTGTTATACTATTTGAAGCAATTTTAACAATATGCTACTAAAGCTTTTTTTTTTTTTTTTTTTTTTTTGAGGCAGAGTCTTGCTCTATTGCCCAGGCTGGAGTGCAGTGGCATGATCTCGGCTTACCACAACCTCTACCTCCCAGGTTCAAGTGATTCTTCTGCCTCGGTCTCTTGAGTAGCTGGGACTATAGGTGTGCGCCCCCAAGTGCGGCTAATTTTTGTATTTTAAGTAGAGATGGGGTTTCACTATGTTGGCCAGGCTGGTCTTGAACTCTTGACCTCGTGATCAGCCTGCCTTGGCCTCTCAAAGTGCTGACATTACAGGCGTGAACCACCGTACTGGCCAAAGAATTATTTACAAGCTGCCTGCTACACCTTCAGGAAGCTTCCCTTTCCTAGCCCTGAGTCCTCTGTATTTCCTGGGCTGCTCTCACAGACTTGTGAAAGACCCAGGTCACTGGAAGAGCCTCCTGGACTTGATTCTATGTACCAAGATGTACCAAGATGAATTGCCATCACTGAAAGCACTTGGCTTCTGAAAAATTTCATGTTATTTTGAGAAAAATTCACTTGTTACTAAAAAAAATTCATACTGAACTAATATATAGCTGTTTAACACATAAGGATACACACTTGAGGATATATACTTAGGGGTTAATTTTGAGATATGATGGGAGGAAAGTTCAATATACAAATGAGCACAAAAACTCAGTAAATTCTTTTTTTTTTTTTTTTTTTTTTTTTTGAGACGGAGTCTCGCTCTGTCGCCCGGGCTGGAGTGCAGTGGCCGGTTCTCAGCTCACTGCAAGCTCCGCCTCCCGGGTTTATGCCATTCTCCTGCCTCAGCCCCCGAGTAGCTGGGACTACAGGCGCCCGCCACCTCACCCGGCTAGTTTTTTGTATTTTTAGTAGAGACGGGGTTTCACCATGTTGGTCAGGTTGGCCTGACCTCCTGACCTCAGGTGATCCGCCCGCCTCAGCCTCCCAAAGTGCTGGGATTACAGGCGTGAGCCACGGTGCCTGGCCTCTGATTACAGTTTC
>NW_016825050.1:6921-8147 GCF_001698545.2 Rhinopithecus bieti | reverse complement strand
CAACACTACACAAGGGAAGACAGCATGAAAGAAAAACAGAAACTACTAAATGTTCAGAAAACAATGAACAAAATGGTAGTCACAAGTTATTTCTCTTTTATCTATTTTGTTGTCTTTTTTTTTTTTTTTTGAGATGGAGGCTCACTCTGTCGCTCAGGCTGGAATGCAGTGGCACGATCCTGGCTCACTGCAACCTCCGCCTCCGGGGTTGAAGCAATTCTCCTGCCTCAGCCTCAGTTATTAAAACTGCAGTACTCCTCATTGGTTTTCCTTTACCTAATGATTTCTGTGAAGTGAGACTTGTGTGGTGGGAAGAAGGAATTAGACACTCTACCTGCCACCCTGCATGTGTGCGCACTTGCACACACGCTGTCTACATGTAATCCACTCCCTTTACTTTCCTTTGAAACTGGTAAGGTTAAAATATAGGGGGAAATCTTATATGTTGCAATGATACCTTTATGGAAAATTTAAGAAATCAAACTCCCCAGGCTCTCTGTCTTGATTTATGCTTGAGTTGTTATGTGCTGTATTTGCTTTGAATTCTGATTATCAAAAGTTTTACTAAAATGTTGAAGAAATAATTCACTCTCATCTGCTTTCTAGATTTTGTACATCTGAGTTAATAAAGCAAAGCTTGTTGATAGTGTAGTTTTCTGCAGCCATTACCACTACAAAGAAGTTTGAATGAGGGATTTTTTTCTTTGTTAAAATAGTTCCTGTTTCTGTAGAAATTTCATTTTTAGATTAAACTGTGATGAATATCAGAAAAAAAACAAAGAAAATGAGATCTCAGGAGAAATCACTCATTATGGCAAAGACAGTTCCAAAGGGGATGGTGCGAAACGATTCATGAGAAGCCAACCCTATGATCCAATCACCTCCCTCCAGGCCCACCTCCAACACTAGGGCTTACCATTTAATGTGAGATTTGAATAAGGAGGCCACAGATCCAAACCATATTACTTACAAAACCAAAAGGTGAAAAACCTCAAACATCCTTCAAGAGATGAATAATTTAAAAGGATGTGGCTTGGCTGGGCGTGGTAGCTCATACCTGTAATCCCAGCACTTTGGGAGGCCAAGGCGGGTGGACCATGAGGTCAGGAGATTGAGATCATCCTGGTTAACACGGTGAAACCCTGACTCTACTAAAAATACAAAAAAAAAAAAAAAAAAAAAAAAAAAAATTCACCACGCGGGGGGGGGGGGTGCGATGACACCGG
>NW_016825050.1:0-3270 GCF_001698545.2 Rhinopithecus bieti | reverse complement strand
AAAAAAAAAAAAAAAAAAAAGTTAATATCCATATCCAAAATGTTTAAGAAACGTCTGCAATTCAAAGCAAAACAATAATAACGATAACCCATTCAAAAATAGGCAAAAGGTTAGATTTTTTTCCCCAAAGACATATATACAACATATATGCTGTATTCTGTTGGTGAGATATAAATTGAAAAAGTCATCATAAAAACCAGTAAATAAAAATGGACATATCATATAATCCAGAAATACCACTTCTGGCCATACTACCAAAGGAAATTAACACCTTGAAGAAATATCTGGGCGGGCGCGGTGGCTCAAGCCTGTAATCCCAGCACTTGGGGAGGCCGAGAAGGGCGGATCACGAGGTCAGGAGCTCGAGACCATCCTGGCTAACACGGTGAAACCCCGTCTCTACTAAAAAATACAAAAAACTAGCCAGGAGAGGTGGCGGGCGCCTGTAGTCTCAGCTACTCCGGAGGCTGAGGCAGGAGAATGGCGTAAACCCGGGAGGCGGAGCTTGCAGTGAGCTGAGATCTGGCCACTGCACTCCAGCCCGGGCGACAGAGCAAGACTCCGTCTCAGAAAAAAAAAAAAAAAAAAAAAAAAAAAAGAAATATCTTCAGCCCCATATTCATTGTATATTTACAATAGCCAAAATATGGAGTGTATATATATACATAGTAGAATACTACTCAGCCATAAGAGAAAAGGAAATCTAGCCATTTACAACATGGATAGACCTGGAGGACATGATGCTAAATGAAATTAGCCAAACACAGAGGGACAAAGAAACTGCTTCTTGTCACACAGATGGGTAAATCTAAAAATGTAAACTCATAGAGGCAGAAAGTAGAATGGTGGTTGTTAGAGCCTAAGGGTGGGAATATGAGGAGATGTTGTTCAAAGAGTACAAATTTTTAGTTATAAGTTGAATAAGTCTGAGAAACCTAATGTACATTAGCATTAGATTAGCATAATAGTATTCTGTTTATAATTAGTAATACCGTAATGTATGCTTACAATTTGCTACAACACTAGGCCTTAAGTGTTCTTATTATCAAAAAAAATCATTATCGGAGGTAATAGATGTGTTGATCAACTTGACTATATTTTTGCAATAAAATATGAATATATCACAAAATATATACATATCAAATCATTACATTGTACACATTAAAGATACTTAAACAATTTTTATTTATCAGAAAACTCCATGTCACACAAACACAGTATACAGTAAGTCCTCACTTAATGTTCAAAACAGGTTCTTGAAAACTGCAACTTTAAATGAAGCGGTGTTGCTATATACCAAACATAAGCCTTGTTTGTATCAATTAAACTTTGCTAAAATTAGTTTTCTTTTTTTGTTGTTGTTTTTTGGTTTTTTTGAGACTGAGTTTTGCTCTTATCGCCCAGACAGAAGAAGTTCAATGGTGCAATCTCAGCTCACTGCAACCTCCACCTCCCAGGTTCAAGTGATTCTCCCTTAAGCCTCCCGAGTAGTTGGATTACAGGCACCTGCCACCACATCCAACCAGTTTTTTGTATTTTTAGTAGAGATGGGGTTTTGTCATGTTGGCCAGGCTGGTCTCAAACTCCTGACCTCATGATTCGCCCACCTCAGCTTCCCAAAGTGCTGGGATTACAGGCGTGAGCCACCGTGCCCAGCCCTAAAATTCATTTTCTTAAATGATATGTTGCTTCACTTACAGTTTCTGAGACTCTATCACCAATGTTAAGAATTTACTATATACATATATAACTTACATATGTGTGTGAGAGACACACATTTTTATATAGATACAGATATATCTCAAAAGACGTTCTACAAAAATAGAAAATAAAACTCTGAGGGAGTATTAGGAATTATGTATTAAAATTATCCTCACCCAGGGAGACCAGGTTTCTGTAGTTCTCCAACATCACATCTCTATATAAATTCTGCTGGGCAGGGTCCAGGCATTTCCACTCTTCTGGAGAGAATTCTATGGCCACATCCCTGAATGTTAAGGGTTCCTGAAAATACATACAGAGGTCTTAATTTGACTACAGGTGAAATGTGTTAAGAGAACTAGTTCTGACATTTGACTGTGATTATCTGATAAAATAACTTTCAACACAGTAATATTCTCTAAAGTATTCTATAGCTCTGAGGAAAAAGGAAGGCATTCCAACAGTTTCTGTTGCTGCAATAAAAATAATGGGCTACATTGACCTACCCCTACCAAAACCAAGCAGAGTAGGCCCTGTGACCTCCTGGAAAACAGGTTGAACTCACCTCTCATGAAAGTATCTGGAAGTCCTCATGCTTGACCTTGGCCTTGCTATAAAATGTGAGTAACTTAATTTAAAAAACAGAAACGTTTCCACCCAGAACAATAGACAGGATGTGATGGGAGGGTACATGTGATGATTTAACTTCAAATTGTGACCCTAGGGGAAGACTGGGCTGAGAGTCACTTAGCTAAGCACTGTCTCTCAAGCCTCAATGTGCATATAAATTATTTAATGTTCTAGGCCTCACTGTACCAAAATTTTGCAGCTTTGAAAACAGTCCATGAGGCCAGGCGCGGTGGCTCAAGCCTGTAATCCCAGCACTTTGGGAGGCCGAGACGGGCGGATCACGAGGTCAGGAGATCGAGATTATCCTGGCTAACACGGTGAAACCCCGTCTCTACTAAAAATACAAAAAAACTAGCCGGGCGAAGTGGCGGGCGCCTGTAGTCCCAGCTACTCCGGAGGCTGAGGCAGGAGAATGGCGTAAACCCGGGAGGCGGAGCTTGCAGTGAGCTGAGATCCGGCCACTGCACTCCAGCCCCGGCGACAGAGTGAGACTCTGCCTCAAAAAAAAAAAAAAAAAAAAAAAAGAAAACAGTCCATGAATTAGCGACTTTTATCAAGTCTCCTGTTAATGCTGATGTTCCTCCACCTGGATCCATTATAGCACCACTCAGCTAGAGAAAGCAGGCACAGCACACAGAGTCCCTTACCGCAACACAAATACTTTTCATTCCAAGACAAGACCACCAGTCATCACCCTGAAGCATAGCATTCTCTGCAGGCCCTTTAAAGGTTACAAAGGCTGGAGATGGTGTCAGTGTCTAAGTCTGCATTGGAAAAACATGTGGGCCGGGAGTGGTGACATACGCAGTAATCCTGGCACTATGGGAGGCCGAGGGGGGGAATCACGAGGTCAGGAGTTTGAGACCAACCTGGCCAATATGGTGAAACCCCATCTTTACTAAAAATATAAAAAATAGGCCGGGAGCGGTGGCTCAAGCC
>NW_016825049.1:0-2054 GCF_001698545.2 Rhinopithecus bieti | reverse complement strand
CATGTTATAATATCAAAGGTACATTTTTTTTTCATTTTTATAAAATTTTAGAGATGAGGGTCTCACTCTGTTGCCCATACTGGAATATAGTCTCATGATCAGAGCTCACTTCAGTCTTAAGCTCCTATGTTTAAGAGATCATCCCACTTCAACCTCATAAGTGGCTTGTACTAGATGTGTAAGTCACTGTGTCCAACTAATTTAATTTTTTTAAAGATATAGGCAACTTGCTATGTTGTTGAGACTGGCCTTGAACCGTGGCCTCAAACAATCCTCCTCCCTCATCATTTTGAGTAGCTTGGATTGTAGGTATGAGCCACTGTGCCCAGGAAATGTCCATCTTTCTACCAAAAAATAGTATAAGACATAAAAAGAAACATGTAAAGTATAGCACATTTGAATGAACATAATAAGTAGAATGAAATCATTCCTGAAAAAATAGGAGTTATGAGACAAAAGCATCAGGTAGCATATTGAGGAACACCTATCAGACTAACAGCAGATTTCTCAGCAGTAACCTTACAGGCTAGAAGGAATTGGGGTACTATCTTTAGCTTCCTTAAACAGAATACTTTTAAGCCAAAAAATTTGTATCCAGAAAAACTAAGCTTCATAAATGAAGGAGAGATAAACCTTTTCTTAGACAAACAAATGGTGAGAGAATTTGCCACTACCAAATCAGCACTACAAGAAATGCTAAAGGAGCCCTAAATTGTAAAATTAAACCTCAAAATACACCAAAATAGAATCTTCTTAAAGCATAACTTTTATAGGGCCTATAAAACAATAACATAATAAAAGAGTAAAGTATTAGGGAATAACTAACATGATGAATAAAACAGTACCTCACATCTCAATACTAATATTGAATGTAAATTGATGCTTCTCTAAAAAGATACAGAATGGCAGAATGGATAAAAACCCACTAACTGAGTAACTGCTGTCTTCAAGAGATTTACTTAACACATAGGTAAAAGATAAAAGGGTGGAAAAATATTTCATTCAAATGAAAACCAAAAGTGAGCAGGAGTAGCAGTTCTTAAAAAAAGAAGTAAAGAAGGACATTACATAACAATTGAAAGACTAGTTTAACAGGAAGATATTATACTTGTAATCCTACATATACATGCACCTAACACTGGAGCTCCCAAACTCATAAAACTGTTACTACTAGACCTAAGAAATTGTATACACAGGAACACAATAATAGTAGGGGACTTCAGCACTTCACTGAGTGCTAAACAGTTCACCAAGACAGAAAGTCAACAAAGAAGAAACGGACTTAAACTATACCCTAGAACAAATGAACTTAACACATATTTACAGAACATTCTACACAACAACTGCAAAATATACATTCTTCTAATCAGTACATGGAACATTCTCCAAGATAGACCACATACATGATAGGCCACAAAGCAAGTCTCAATACATTTTTAAAAAATGACATCATATCAAGTATGCTCTCAGACCACAGTAGAATAAAACTAGAAATTAGAAGGGTGTGCCCAAAGTGGCTGAATAGGAACAGCTCCAACCTCCAGCTGCCAGCATGAGTGACACAGAAGACGGGTGATTTCTGCATTTTCAACTGAAGTACCAGGTTCATCTCACTGGGGTATGTCGGACAGTTGGCGCTGGTCCATGGGTGCAGCCTGACCAGTGAGAGCTGAAGCAGGGCGAGGCATTGCCTCACCTGGGAAGCACAAGGGGAAGGGAATTCCTTTTCCTAGCCAAAGGAAATTGAGACACACAACACCTGGAAAATCAGGTAACTCCCACCCAAATACTGCACTTTACCAAGGGTCTTAGCAAATGGCACACCAGAAGATTATATTCCACACCTGGCCAGGAGGGTCCCATGCCCACGGAACCTCCCTCATTGCTAGCACGGCAGTCTGAGCTCTAACTGCAAGACAGCAGCGAGGCTGGGGGAGGGGCGTCTGCCATTGCTGAGGCTTAAGTAGGTAAACAAAGCCGCCTGGAAGCTCGAATTGGATGGAGTCCACCACAGCTCAAGGAAGCCTGCCTCTCTCTGTAGACTCCACCTCTGG
>NW_016825048.1:0-1533 GCF_001698545.2 Rhinopithecus bieti | reverse complement strand
ATTTATTTATTTATTTATTTATTTATTTATTATACTTTAAGCTCTGAGATACATGTGCAGAATGTGCAGGTTTGTTACATAGGTATACACGTGCCATGGTGGTGCTACAGCCATCAACCCATCATCTACGTTAGGTATTTCTCCTAATACTATCCCTCCCCTAGCCCCCCACCCCCTGACAGGCCCCAGTGTGTGATGATGACCTCCCTGTGTCCATGTGTTCTCATTGTTCAACTCCCACTTATGAGGGAGAACATGTGGTGTTTGGTTTTCTGTTCCTGTGTTAGTTTGCTGAGACTTATTTTAAGGCCAAGCTTTATGTAGTGTTACAATCAGCTTAGAACAAGGATTTCAGTTTGAAACAGCAAATCATTCTCTGTTCTAGTCACTTTCCAGAATTACCTGTAATGCCTTTTCAAAGTACAGATGCCCTGCCCCAAACCCTTTAGAGTCCAATTCAAAAGATGCTATATGAATCTCAGATGTTCTTACTTTTAAAATGTACTTATATGAATCTAATGTATAATCAACAATGGTAATCATTGCATATTTTTAAGAGACTGCAAAATAAAGTCTTCCAGAGGGCAGTATAATCCTATTTAAAAAAAAAAATTATCGCACTCCATCAAAACTACATTGACTAAAATAATTTTGGAGACTCTGTATTGAAAAGCATGCCCCTCCAGACTGACTGCCCAGTATATTACACTGCTTTTACAACTTTCTCTTCATCTCTGATGGAATCTACCTATGTATATACTTTGATATTGAGAGCAGAAGATTGTGAATATCAGCTGATCCATTTCTTCACAGAACTAAATCAAATATAGTGAGAAGGAAAAATGCGAGTATGTGGATGTAAAATGGAACAAGAAGGGGGAAGTGAAATAGGTAAAATTGAACAGAGGTGTCAATAATACCGGGAAGCCTCCCAGGGGACCTAGTGACTTCAGTTTATGTATTATCTTGTTATTGGTTAACTATAGCTGCTATTTATTAATTCAGATCATCATTAGAGACACATGTTGTTGTCCTACTGCTAGATGGCTTAAGGTGATGGTGGTAGCAGTCATGAGTCTTTTCACCATGACTCTGCCCCCCTGCACTACTTTAGGAAAAGTCAAAGCACGTGAACCCTGTGGTACCCATTAGTCAGTCCATGTGGAGCTCTCTGCCCTTCTCTGCCCTGACAACGTCAATGTAAGGTTTTTTTGCATGCACAAAGGCAAGGTACTTTTAATTGAAAAGTTTCTTATTTCTCTAGAGTGAGTATGTGCATACTAAATAAAAAAATAATCAAAACAAATCAAATAGCTGTGTTTTGTACAAATGGAAATTTAAGAAGAAGACCTCTTAGAAAATGCTAAACCAAAAAAGGTGCATTTGATTTGAATAGTGACAGAGAAACACTGACCTTTCTTTTCTTGGGCTGAACTAAAAACTGGCAGGACATGCTCAGCCTTCTTAGCACAAGAATTAGATTAAAGTCACTGAAGTTTTTTATTAGATGGCTAAGGGGAAAATATCATCCAC
>NW_016825047.1:0-923 GCF_001698545.2 Rhinopithecus bieti | reverse complement strand
CTGTGTTAGCCAGGATGGTCTCGATCTCCTGACCTCGTGATCCGCCCGTTAAGAATAACATTAATAAGAGAAAATAATAGGAAGGAACCCCAACTTCCATAAAGCTTTTAGGGACCAGATACTTTTGTCCTTATACTTACCCCGTAATTTAAGTAAAGCAATTATTATTTACATTTTAGAAGTAAAAATACCTAACATATTTTTATCATGAAGATATCTTCCTTTTGATAAAAGAAGACAATTTTCATGAGTTATATTATCTTTTGATGTCTCATATGCTTTACTAAAAGTGCTTCATTTTTGTAATTTAAGCTAAAAATCAATTATCCTTGTAACTTATCTCGATATTCAATTGTGTTATCTTAAAAGATATAGGTACTGTATCTTAGATGATGTCAGTGTCAAAATTGCAGAGGAAAAAGGTGCGTGCAGTCTTTACCGACAATTGCATAATCTCCTGTAAATTTTAGTAACTAATCTGTTGCAACACAGATCCACCACTTACTAATAATTTACATTAACTGTTGTAAACAGCCCATTTTGTTGTTACTCCAAGTACAGCGTGGGTAGTATACCTTTAACAGAGTATCTTTTGACTATCTTTGTTGGAATAGAAATCTCCTCCTCGTGTGGTGGCTCATGCCTGTAATCCCTGCACTTTGGGAGACCAAAGTGGGCAGATCAGTTGAGCCCAGGAGTTAGGGACCGGGCTGGGCAACATAGTGAAACTCTGTTTCTCTAAACAAATTTTAAAAATAGCCTTGGGTGGTGTCATGGGCCTATAGTCCCAGCTCCTTGGAAGGCAGAGGTTGGAGGTTCACTTGAGCCCAGGAGGCAGAAATTTCAGTGAGCTATGATCATGCCACTGCACTCCAGTCTGAGTGACAGAGTGAGACCCTGTTTCAAAGAAATATATATATGAT
>NW_016825046.1:0-684 GCF_001698545.2 Rhinopithecus bieti | reverse complement strand
TAACAGTTTGCTAACTTTTTTCATCGAATCTGCAAAGGGATATTTAAGAGTGCATTGAGGCCTATGGTGACAAAGGAAATATCCCCAGATAAAAACTAGAAAAAAAGCGTTCTGATAAACTGCTTTGTGATGTGTGACTTCATCTCACAGAGTTACACCATTCTTTTCACTGAGCCGTTTGATAACACGTTTATCTTGGAATCTGCAATAGGATATTTGGGATCATTTTGAGGCCTGTTGTGAAACAGGAAATATTCTCTGAAAAAAAACAAGTAAAAAGCTTTCTAAGAAACAGCTTTGTGATGCGTGAATTCATCTCACTGAGTTACATAATTCTTCTCATGGTGCAGTTTGGTAGGAGTCTTTTCTGGGAAGCTGAGAAGGGATATTCTGAATCGCATTGAAGTCTATGGTGACAAACGCAATATCCTCACATAAAAACTACAAGGAAGCTTTCTGAGAAACTGCTTTGTGATTTGTGAATTCATCTCACATAGTTATATTGTTCTTTTCATTGAGCCGTTTGCTAACACTGTTTCCTTGGGATTTGCAATGGAATATTTGGGAGCGCTTTGTAGCGTATGGTGACAAAGGAAATATCCTCACTTAAAAACAAGAAAGAAGCTTTCTGAGAAACGTCTTTGTCGTGTGTGAATTCATCTCACAGAGTTACATATTTGTTTT
>NW_016825045.1:0-305 GCF_001698545.2 Rhinopithecus bieti | reverse complement strand
ACACTCTTTTATTGGAATCTGCAAAGGGATATTTGTGAGTTCATTGATGCTTATGGTGACAAAGGATACACCCTCATATAAAAACTAGAAAGAGTTTTTGAGAATCTGTTTTGTGATGTGTGAATTCATCTCACAGAATTACACTGCCCTTTGCATTGAGTAGTTTGCTAACACTGTTTTCTTGGAATCTGCAAAGGGATGTTTAGGAGCAGTTTGAAGCTTATGGTGACTAGGAAATATCCTCACAAACTAAAAAGAAGTTTTCTGAGAAACTGCTTTGTGATTTGTGAATTCGTCTCACAGAG
>NW_016825044.1:0-686 GCF_001698545.2 Rhinopithecus bieti | reverse complement strand
ATATTTTGTTCTCTTTGTAGCAGTTGTGATGGGAGTTCACTCATGATTTGGCTTTCTGTTATTGGTTTATAGTTATTGGTTTATAGCAATGCTTGTGATTTTTGCACATTGATTTTGTATCCTGAGACTTCACTGAAGTTGCTTATCAGCTTAAGGAGTTTTTGGGCTGAGACGATGGGATTTTTCTAAATATCATGTCATCTGCAAACAGGGACAATTTGACTTCCTCTCTTCCTGTTTTTATACGCTTTATTTCTTTCTCTTGTCTGCTTGCCCTGACAAGAACTTCCAATACTATGTTGAATAGGAGTGGTGGGAGAGGGTGTCCTTGTTTTGTGCTGGTTTTCAAAGGGAATGCTTCCAGCTTCTGCCCATTCGGTATGGTATTGGCTGTGAGTTTGTCATAGCTCTTATTATTTTGAGATATGTTCCATCAATACCTAGTTTATTGAGAGTTTTTAGCATGAAGGCGTGTTGAATTTTATTGAAGGCCTTTTCTACATCTGTTGATATAATCATGTGCTTTTTGTCATTGGTTCTGTTTATGTGATGGATTATATTTATTGATTTATGTATGTTGAACCAGCCTTGCATCCCAGGGATGAAGCCAACTTGATCGTGGTGGGTAAGTTTTTTGATGTGCTACTGGATTCAGTTTGCTGGTATTTTATTGAGGATTTTTGCAT
>NW_016825043.1:0-1236 GCF_001698545.2 Rhinopithecus bieti | reverse complement strand
CAAGAACAGAAAACCAAATACTGCATGTTCTCATCATAGGTGGGAATTGAACAATGAGATCACTTGGACACAGTTAGGGGAACATCACACACCGGGTCCTCTTGTGGGGAGGGGGTAGGGGGGAGGGATAGCATTAGGAGATCTACCTAATGTAAATGACGAGTTAATGGGTGCAGCACATCAACATGGCACATGTATACATATGTAACAAACCTGCACGTTGTGCACATGTACCCTAGAACTTAAAGTATAATAAAATTTAAAAAAAGAGAAATCAGAACTGAAAAATTATATAGAATAAAAATACTGATTTGTATGCACTGGTTTACATATATGTGTATTGAATTTAATACAAATTGCTGACCTTACCACATCTCATCACTTAATTCTACAACGTTTTTCCAAACTACTTTTCTCTCTGAATCCATCTCCTACCTTGGCTCAGACCCTCATCAAATTTTTCATGGCCTATTTCTACCACCTCCTTGTTGGCTTTCCTGCCTCAATTCATTCTTACCTCCAACTCATCTAACACAAAACTACCAGAATAGAACAATCTTTCTGAAAGGCAAATCTGATTACATTACTTGCATAATTCAATGGATCCCCAAATACTATAATATAAAATCCCAACATTTTGGCATGGTCTGAAAGCCTTCATGTTCTGTCCCTGCTTAATTTACCAGCCTCATCCTTGCCTCATTTTGAGTCTCCAGCCATTTTCTGAACACTCATCTGTTCTGAAAGGCATCATCACCTTCTACATCTTCATGCCTCTTTGCTGATGCAATTATTCTTTCTTTGAATCAGGTGTAAATGTTTGTAAGACTATGATTTGTATGTTAATAGTTTACTACTTTGATATTTTGATTCATGTAATAGTAGTCACTAAAAAGATTGGAAGATTCTGGTATGCAGAGATCCCACTTTCTAATCTATAAAATATTTTCTGATGATTCTGATGTAGTCAATAATATGAATCTGATGGTGAATGAAAATGGTACCATAGATGTTGCATGTTTTAAAAAACGGGTAAGGACGAAGAAAAATTGCCTATTTTTTCACACACCAGAGAAAGCATAAATGAGCCTTTCAGCAATAGGGAAAATGAGTTAACTTTTGAAGTTGTAATTATTGTACTATTCAGTTATTGCCATAAAATATAGAATGGATGATCTTTTATGTCTCCTGAGATAGGTTATTTCACCATTGTGGTTATCTCCCTTTTAAAATTTT
>NW_016825042.1:0-923 GCF_001698545.2 Rhinopithecus bieti | reverse complement strand
TAAATAAATAAATAAAAATTTTTTTAAAATCAATATAAATGTATTAGTTTGCTGGGACTGCCATAACAAAGCACCACAGACTGGGTGGCTTAAACAACAGAAATTTCTCACAGTTCTGGAGGCTACAGGTCCAAGGTCAAAGTATCAGCCAGTCTGGTTCTCCTAAGGCCTCTCCTCCAGATTTGAAGCTTCACCATAAAACTATAAGACAAAGTACTATTGGCCAGGCACGGTGGCTCATGCCTTATAATCCCAGCACTTTGGGAGGTCGAGGCGGACGGATCACCTGAGGTCAGGAGTTTGGTACCAGCCTGGCCAATATGGCGAAACCCCATCTCTACTAAAAATACAAAAAATTAGCCCGGTGTGGTGATGCATGCCTGTAATCCCAGCTACTGGGGAGGCTGAGGCAGGGAGAATTGCTTGAACCTGGGTGGCTGAGGTTGCAGTGAGTTGAGATTGTGCCACTGCACTTCAGCCTGGGTGACAGAGTGAGATTCCATTAAAAAAAAAAAATAGAAAGAAAGAAAGAAAAAGAATTATTGAGACAAGGATAAACACATAGACCAATGGAACAGAACAAAGGCTCCAGAAATAGACCCACACATATATATAGTCGTTTGATTTGCAACAAAGGGACCACGGCAATCCAACAGGAAAACAGTCTTTTCAATATATGATGTCAAGTCATTTACATACCATGTTGAACAAAAATCTTTCACACTTATTTGACACCACCACAAAAATTAATTTGAGCTTAAGTCATATTCTTAAATGCAAAAGGTAAAACAATTGGCCTCTAGTGAAAAACAGTGGAATATCTTCATGTCTTTGGAGTAGGCAGAGATTTCTTTAAAATATTTCACAATAAAAGTAAAACATGGTAAATTGGACCTTTTCAAAAATAAGAATGTATGTTAATC
>NW_016825041.1:25383-29248 GCF_001698545.2 Rhinopithecus bieti | reverse complement strand
GACACCAAAAAAAAATGAAAATATATTCCATGTTCGTGGATTGAAAGAATTAATGTTGTTAAAATGTTCATAATACCCAATGCAATCTACTGATTTAATGCAATCCTTATTGAAATACCAATGGAATTCTTCAAAAAAAAAAATAAATAAAACAATCCTAAACTTTATATGGAACCACAAAAGACCCATAATAGCCAAAACTATCCTAAGTAAAAAGAATAAAACTAGAAGAATCAAATTACCTGACTTCAAATTATACTGCAGGGCTATAGTAACCAAACCACAACAATACTAGCATAAAAACAGACACATAGATCAATGGAACAGAATAGGCAACCCAGAAACAAATGGATACATGTGCAGTGAACTCATCTTCTACAAAGATGCCAAGAACATACATTGAAAATATAGTCTTTCCAATAAATGGTGTTGGGATAACTAGATATCCATATACAGAAGAAAAAACTAGAACAGTACCTCCAGCCATATACAAAAATAAAATCAAAATGGATTAAATACTAAAAATTGAAGGCCTCAAACTATAAAATAACAATAAGAAAATATTGAGGAAACTCTCCAGGACATTGGTCTGGGCAAAATTTCTTGAGTAACATCCCACAAACCCGTGTAACCAAAGCAAAATTGAACAAATGGGACCAACTCACATTTAAAAAACTTCTGTATAGCAAAGGAAATGATCAACAAAATGAAGGTACAACACATAGAATGACAAAAAAAATATTGCAAACTACCCATCCTATCCATCTGAAAAGATATTAATAAACAGATTATATGAGAAGTTCAAACTACTCTCTAGAAAAAAAAATCTAACAATTTGAATCAAAAATTGGCAAAAGATCTGAATAGACATTTCTCAAAAGAAGACATACAAATGCCAAATAGGCAAATGAAAAGGTGCTTGACATCATTGGTCATCAGAGAAATGCAAATCAAAACTACAATGAGATATCATCTCACCTCAATTAAAATGGGTTTAACCAAAAGGCAATAACAAATGCTGATGGCAATGTGTAGAAAAGTGAGCCTTCATACACTATTGGTGGGATTGTAAATTAGTACAACCACTATGAAAAACAGTTTGGAGACTCCTCAAAGAACTAAAAATAGAGCTACCATATGATCTATCCATCCTACTGATGGGTTTATATTCAAGAGAAAATAAATCAGTATATGGAAGAGATATCTGCACTCCCATGTTCGTTGCAGCACTGTTCACAATAGCCAACATTTGGAAGCAACCTAAGTGTACATCGACAGATGAATGGATTTAAAAAATGTGGTACAGATACACAATGGAGGACTATTCAGCCATAGAAAAATAAGATTCTGTCATTTACAATAACATGGATAGAACTGGAGGTCATTATGCTAGTTGAAATAAGCCAGATACAGAAAGACAAACATTGCATGTTCTCACTTATTTGTGAGATATAAAATTCATTACAATTGAACTCACAGAGATAGAAAAAGGATGGTTACCAGAAGCTGGGAAGGGTATAGGGAAAGTGGAAGTGACCTGGGCCTGGTTAATAGTTACAAACAAAAAAAATAGAAAGATTAAATAAGACCGAATATTTGATAGCACAACAGGGTGGCTATAGTAAATAGTAATTTAATTGTACATGTTAAAATAACTAAAAGAGTATAATTGGATTGTTTGTAACACAAATAATAAATATACGTTGGGATGGATCCCCCATTTTACATTACGTAACTATTACACATTTTCTGCCTGTGTCAAAACATTTCATGTACCCCATAAATATATACACCTACTATGTACTCACAAAATTAAACATTTTCTAATAATTAAATTGTTTAATAGGCTAAATACATCAATCTGAGATTTCAAACTATAAAACTACTAAAAGAAACCATTCAGAAAATAGTCCAGGACATTGAACTGAGCAGACATTTCTTGATTAATATCTTACAAGCACAGGCAGCCAAAGCAAAATGGACAACTAGTTCACTTCAAGTTAGAAAACTGCTGCACAGCAAAGAAAACAAGCAACAAAATGAAGAGACAGCCCATAGAATAGAAGGAAATATTTGCAAACTATTCATCTCATAAGAGATTAATAATTAGAATATATAAGGAGCATAAACAACTCAATAGCAAAAAAATAATAATTTTAAAATGACAAAACGGTCTGGATAAACATTTCTCAAAAGACATACAAATGCACAACAAATACACAGAAAAATGCACATCACACACAACGTCACTAATCATGAGAAACATGCAAATCAAAACCACAAGGAGCTATTATTTTATGCCAGTTAGTGTGGCTATTATCGACGAGACCAGAAAAACAACAAATTCTGCATAGAATATAGAGAAAAGGAAACTCTTATACACTGTTGATGAAAATGTAAATTAGTGTGGTTATTATAAAAAACAGTGTGGAGGTTTCTCAAGTAACTAAAAATAGAACTACCTACTATAAGATTCAGTAATACTATTACTGGGTATGTATCCAAAGGAAAGAAAATTAGTGTATCGAAGAGATGCTCACACACTCATGTGTCTTGCAGCTGTATTGATAATAGCTAAGATATGAACTCAACATAAATGTCCATCAACAAATGAATGGATAAAAAATGTGGTGTATATATAAACAATGGAATACTATTCATCCATTTAAAAATATGAAATCCTGTCATTTATGGCAACATGTATGAGCCTGGGGGACATTATGTTATGTGAAATAATTCAGGCACAGAAAGATAAATACTGCATGTTCTCACTCCTGTGGAAACTAAAAAGAAATGGGTTCATAGAAGTAGAAAGTAGGATCATAATTATGAGAGGGTAGGGAGGGTAGCCAAGAGAGGAGAGAGAGAGTTTAGCTAATGGATACCAATTTACAGCTAGATGAAATTAGTTCTCATGTTCTGTAGCACTGTAGAATGAATATAGGTAATAGTAATTTACTGTATACTTCCAAAGAGCTAGAAGAGAGGATTTTAAATGTTTACAACAATAAAGAATAATAAATATCCAAGATGATTGACATGCTAGTTACCCTGATTTGATCATTACACATTGTATTCATGTATTGGAATATCACTTTGTATCCCTTGAACATGTACAATTATTACATATCAACTAAAAATAAAAGGAAAAAAATAAACAACCAAACAATTAAAGAACCACAAGGTGAAATAAGTATCAATGAAGAAGAAACTAATTACAATAATAGCTGAGACTAATAGAAAACAACTAACAGAAAGGATAAAGAAAGATAAATAACTATGCAATCTGATTATTTAGAGTAAAAAATAGATAAACTTTTTCAGCAGGATCGTGAACAAGACAAAACAACAGAGCAAAAATAGAGCAATATTAGAGCTGAGAGAAACAGAAACACAGATGCAGGAGCAATTAAAAGAATTACAAGAAAATGCTGCATGAAAATGTAAGGAAACACATTTGAAATGCTATGAAAATTAATGCCTTCCCTGCAAAACACGAATTTTTTAACTAATCTAAAAGAAATGGAAAACTCAAATATACCAATCACCATAAACTTTGGAAAGGCAACTAAAAGTCCACCATTCAAAAAGGCATCATGACCAAATAGGGTCATCACCATGTTTGACCCATCTTTCAAAGAAGAGATTTATTGAATCTATTTATTTCCGAGGAAGAAGTGGAAAATGGTTTCAGTTAACTTTGGAAAGATAAAATCATTCTAATACAAACTTGATAAAATTGATTCTAATATTACAAGAAAATCTTTCTATAGAAAGAAAAAGAAATCATTTTCCTAGATTTAAGCATCATAAGAAGAGGAATGTTTATGATTCAATACCATATCCTTAGTACCCACATTAGCAC
>NW_016825041.1:20794-23454 GCF_001698545.2 Rhinopithecus bieti | reverse complement strand
TTATTTATAAGTTTCTGATTTTTCTTGTTTTTCTGTATATGCCTTTTATCATGTTAAGGAAGATCCCTTCTTGTCCTAGATAAATTAGAGTATTTTTCATGAAAGTTCACTGTATATTTAAAATGCATTTTTTTACACCCCATTGAATATAAATTTTTACTTTTTTTGTTATTTTTATATGGTGGACTAAGTTGATTGATTTTTAATTGTGGTAAAATACATGTAACATACAATTTTTTATTCAAAAAATTTTAAGGATACAATTTGGTGTTATTAAGTACATTCACACATTATTGTGCAACCATCACCAACATCCAGCTCTAGAATTCTTTTTATCTTTCCAAACTGAAATCCTCTACACAATAAACAGTAACTCTCCACTTTCCTTTTCCCCAGCTCTAGAATTCTTTTCATCTTTCCAAACTGAAATCCTCAACACAATAAACAGTAACTCTCCACTTTCCCTTTCCCCAGCTCCTTGCAACCACCATTCTACTCTGTGTATCTGTGAATTGCGCTATTCTAGGTAACTCATATAAGTAAAATTACACTTTCTCCTTTTGTGTCTTGTTCATTTCACATAGCATAATATCTTCTTGGTTCATCCATGCTGTAGCATTTGTACAACTTTTTCTTTCTTTTCAAGGCTGTATAATATTCCACTGTATAAACATACAACAATTTGTTCATCCATCCTTCCATTAATGGACATTTACATTGTTTCCATTTTCTGCTATTGTGAATGATGTTACCATGAATATTGGTGTACAAATATCTGTTCAAGTAACTGCTTTTAATTATTTGTGATACATTCACAGAAGTGAAATCACCGGATCATATGGTGATTTAATTTTTAATTATTTTACTACATTCTTACCAACACTTGCTATTTTCTAGATTTGTCATTTTGTTTGTTTTTTTAATACCTGTCCTAATGGGTGGGAATTAAAATCATATTTTGGTTTTTATTTTTATTTTCCTAATGATTAGTTGTGTTTGTCATCTTTTATAGGCTCATTGGCATCTATATTTCTTTTTCAGCTAAATTTATGTACAAGTACTTCATCCATTTTAACATTGGATTGTTTGATTTTTTGTTGTTGAGTTGTAAGATTTTTAAATATATTATTGATATTAACTGCATATCACATATATGATTTGCAAATACTTTCTCCCACTCCATGGGTTGTCTTTTCACTGCTGACACTGTACTTTGATACACAAAAGTCTTTAATTTTGACAAAGTCTAATTTATTAACTTTTTTCTCTTACCTGCTTTTGAGGTCATATCTAAAACAATTTTTGCCAAATCCAGTGTCATAAAGATTTCCCTATGTTTATGTTTTTGTCTAAGAATTTTATAGTTTTAGCTCTTATCTTTAGATTTTGCTCCCTTTTGAATTAATTTTGTATATAATGTAAGGTAAGGGTCCAATTTCCTTCTATTGCTTGTGCATATAAGGTTTCTCACCACCGTTTGTTGAAAAGATTATGTTTTTTATAGAATGGTCTTGGCAAACATCAAAAATCATTTGCTCATACATGTTAGGATTTATTTCTGTGTTCTGTGTTCTATTCCATTGATCTATGTTTATGTCTTTGTGCCATTACCACGATATTTTGTTTAGTCTAGCATAATAGACAGTTTTGAATTCAAGAAGTGTAAGAACTTCGATTTTATTTACAGAGTGTTTGGCTATTCAAAGACTTTTGAGATTTCATATACATTTTAAAATTTATTTTTTCTTTTAATGCAAAAAAATTATTATAATATTGATACAGATTTCCTTGTGTGTGGAGGACTTTAGGTAGAATAGACATCTTAACACATAATCTTGCAATATATGAATCCATAATGTCTTTCCATTTATTTGTGTCTTCTCTAATTGCTTTTGGCAACATTTTGTAGTTTTTACGTACAAGTCTTTTGCATGTTTATAAGTTTATTCCTATTTGATATTTTCATGCTACTGTAAATGGAATTATTTTCTAAATTTCCTTTTTCAATTACTGATTATTAGTGTATAGAAATGCAACTGAATTGTGTGGGTTGATTTTGTATCCTGTAATCCTGCTAAAATTGATTTTTAGTTCTAACAGGTGTGTGTGTGTGTGTGTGTGTGTGTGTGTGTGTAATACTTAAGGTGTTCTACACATAAGATTATGTCATTTGTAAACAGAGATAATTCTACTTCTCCCTTTTTTTCATTATACTTTAAGTTCTGGGGTCCATGTGCACAACCTGCAGGTTTGCTGCATATGTATACAAGTGCCATGTTGGTGTGCTGCACCTATTAACTCATCATTTACATTAGGTATATCACCTAATGCTATCCCTCCCCCTCCCCCCTCCCCACAACAGGACCCAGTGTGTGATGATCCACTTCCTTTGTCCAAGTGATCTCATTGTTCAATTCCGACCTATGAGTGAGAACATGAGGTATTTGGTTTTCTGTTCTTGCAATAGTTTGCTGAGAATGATGGTTTCCAGCTGCATCCATGGCCCTACAAAGGACATGAACTCATCCTTTTTTATGGCTGCATAGTATTCCATGGTATATATGTGCCACATTTTCTTAATCCAGTCTGTCACAGATGGACATTTGGGTTGATTCCAAGTCTTTGCTATTGTGAATAGTGCCGCAATAAACATACGTGTG
>NW_016825041.1:5758-17258 GCF_001698545.2 Rhinopithecus bieti | reverse complement strand
ATGAATCTGGGTGCTCCTGTATTGGATGCATGTATATTTAGGATAGTTAGCTCTTTCTGATGAATTGATCCCTTTACCATTATGTAATGGCCTTCTTTGTCTCTTTTGATCTTTAATGGTTTAAAGTCTGTTTTATTAGAGACTAGGATTGCAACCCCTGCTTTTTTTTGTTCTCCATTTGCTTGGTAGATCTTCCTCCATCCCTTTATTTTGAGCCTACGTGTGTCTGTGCATTTGAGATGAGTCCTCTGAATACAGCAAACTGATGGGTCTTGACTCTTTATCCACTTTTCCAGTCTGTGTCTTTTAATTGGATCATTTAGTGCATTTACATTTAAGGTTAATATTGTTATGCATGAACCTGATCCTGTTATTGTGATATTAGCTGGTTATTTTGCTTGCTAGTTGATGCAGTTTCTTCCTAGCATCAATGGACTTTACATTTTGGCATGTTTTTGCAATGGCTGGTACCTGTTGTTCCTTTCCATTTTTAGTGCATCCTTCAGGATCTCTTGTAGGGCAGGACTGGTGGTGACAAAATCTCTGAGCATTTGCTTGTCTGTGAAGGATTTCATTTCTCCTTCACTTATGAAACAGTTTGGCTGGATATGAAATTCTGGGTTGAAAATTCTTTTCTTTAAGAATGTGGAATATTGGCCCCTACTCTCTTCTGGCTTGGAGAGTATCTGCCGAGAGATCTGTGGCACTATTCACAATAGCAAAGACTTGGAATCAACCCAAATATCCATCAGTGACAGACTGGATTAAGATAATGTGGCACATATACACCATGCAATACTATGCAGCCATAAAAAAGAATGAGTTCATGTCCTTTGTAGAGACATGGATGAAGTTGGAAACCATCTTTTTGAGCAAACCATCGCAAGAACAGAAAACCAAACACCACATGTTCTCTCTCATAGGTGGGAATTGAACAATGAGGACACTTGGACACAAGTTGTGGAACATCACACACTGGGGCCTGTCATGGAGTAGGGGGAGGAGGAGGGATAGCATTAGGAGATATGCCTAATGTAAATGATGAGTTAACAGGTGCAGTGCACCAACATGGCACATGTGTACATATGTAGCAAACCTGCACGTTGTATACATGTACCCCAGAACTTAAAGTATAATTTTAAATATAATAAATAAATAAATAAATTTTCTTATCCCAATATCACAGAGAAAGAAACTCTAGTAAGAGACAAGATCAAAATTTGAACTGAGATGTGCTTGACCCCAAAGCACTTGTTCCTAAATACTATGCCTTTGTCTTTAGAAAGATGTACATGTCTGTTAGAAAGGAGAGTAGAAAGGGAGGTGATGAAATCACATGGTGATTACCTGTCTTTGGAAGGATTGGTATAAAAAAGAGAAAGAACATCACATAGCCAAGGACAAAAACAAAAGAATGGCATGAACATGCACAACGAGTGTCAACAAACCTAAATTTCTGTGAGTTGTGGCTCTGAAATATGTTAAAGACCAAGTAATTCTTTAATTTTGAGCTACATTTGTGACAAAAGAACAAAATTTGGCAGAATGACTGCCTGGGTCAAATGGAGTAATAAGACCATATGACGAAAAGCAAGTGAAATTACTCAATTCCAATTTTTTCTTCCTTTTCCATCAAAGGGAGTGGCCTTCAACTTCCAACAGTAAGAGAAATGTGGATTAAAAGGCCATCTAAAATAGTTGAATAGTAAGAGAGTTCTGTGCCACTTTAAATTAAATAAAACATTTAGGCTCAAATGAACTCAGCCTCAGTATAACAAAAAATCTTATGGATGTAAACGTAAGACTATTCTGGAAATCTCATGTCAACTAAACAAACATATATGTACCAAGCATGGTAACAGAATCTCTTTGGCCATGGGTAAAGATTAATGAGTCCCTACCTTCTAGGGCCCATAGCCTGGATGAGATATTTTCAAAGCTAAGTTAGAAAGTAATTTATGATAGGCCAGGCACGGTGGCTCAAGCCTGTAATCCCAGCACTTTGGGAGGCCCAGACAGGCGAATCACGAGGTCAGGAAATCGAGACCATCCTGGCTAACATGGTGAAACCCCGTCTCTACTAAAAAATACAAAAAACTAGCCGGGCGAGGTGGCGGGCACCTGTAGTCCCAGCTATTCGGGAGGCTGAGGCAGGAGAATGGCATAAACCCAGGAGGCGGAGCTTGCAGTGAGCTGAGATCCGGCCACTGCACTCCAGCCCCGGCAACAGAGCGAGACTCCGTCTCAAAAAAAAAAAGAAAAGAAAAAAAAAGAAAGAAAGCAATTTATGATACAAAATTGCTAGTTGGGCGTATGAGATCTCAAGAGAACTTACAGTGAATGAACTCTGTAAGCTCGCCTTTGAAAATGTATGAGACTTCAACTGGTAGAAATTTGGTGGAAAAATGCCCTAAGTCGATTCCCAGTCATGTCATTAGAATATTATAGTGGAAAAGTGCAGAGTTTACTTGGAGAAGTGTAAATGGTTCAGTTTTGGGAAAAATCAAGAACATTGAAAACGTATACAGGTCACTAGAGAGTAGGATAAGATTGTCTCATTATTTATCACTGTATACCCAGTATATTCCTTGCAAATATTAGTATCCAATGAAAACAATATTGAACAGGAAATATGAATTTAAGTATAGGCATAGGTAAATGTTGTCTCAATTTCCAAAACTGGAAAAAGCTATATCTCAGAACATTTACAACGGATTGACTTTCAGAGATGTCTAAAGAAAAGTACTGTTCATGAGCAAGTGGCAGAGTTATCAGTAGTTAAGCTTACTAGATTTTCTTTTCCCCACATTTTATTGTGAAAATTATAAAGTTATAGAAATGTTGAAAGAATAATTCAATGAACATGCATTTATACTTCCCCTAGATTCTCCAAATGTTAACATTTTGCTCCATTTACTTGACCTCTGTGTGTGTGTGTGTCTGTGTGTGTGTGTGTGTGTGTGTGTGTGTGTCTTTTTTCTGAATCATTTGAAAGTTAAGTTTCAGGTATCATTACTTCCTTTTTAAACAAGGTTATTAAACTTATATCAACAAGTATAATGTATCTAGGCTTTCTCAAAGTATATGGCAAATTTTTTTCTTGATATTGTACTAACAAAATGGAAAAAGTGTAAGTTAAATAATATGACTAGGTGAGTTCATGGTTAGTTAAATTAACATACTGAAGAGTGTTGATTAATGGAGCAACTGCACCCTGGAGGGAGGTCACTGGTACTCCACCACACAACTCTGCACTTATTTTAGTTGGCATAAATGTTTTATCTTCTGCTGAGAGTTTATCCCTGAATAATGTCTAATTTCACACTTTCCAGCTGTAGTTTACAGAAAGTCACCTTTAGGGTTTTAAAAAATATATTCTTAGCCACTCTGAGGGATTCTGACTCAGTAGGCCTTGGGAAGGGCCCTTCGCATTTGTGGCAATTATCTATGACTGAGAATCACTGATTTAGGATAACTTTTTATTTGGTTGAATCTGTTGTTGAACCTACCCCATTGCAAATAATGTCGTCTTAAAAACCTTCAGACTCTTACACCACAGAGAATTGAGTTACTGAGTACTTCTACCTGAAAGAAATGATTTGCCAATTTTAGGTTATCTCATTCAACCAGCAGCTACAGTTTCAGTTAAGCTTTATAAAACTCATAGTTATAACTTCTAAACATGGTAGAAAATTTCTTATATGTTCTAAATGCTAACATTTTGCCTGTCGAATGTGGCTAAATTGAGCCTTAAAACATAAAAATTCTAACATGCAAGCCCTGAATTTTAGTATCAGATGTTTGGAATAAACCTATATTTTATGAAGGAAAGCTTTATAATTTCTAAGTTTTTAGGCTTTATACTTTCTACACATAAGATGAAAATTTGTTAGTAGAAGGTCAGACACTCAGTTCAGTCAACTACAGGAGGAACATTATTAACTCATAGCAAGAACTTCTTCCTTCTGTGTCATGATTTATCTCCTTAAGAATTTACAATTTTGTCTTCTCCTAAGGACTATGTTTTTAAAAATATGACTACAATTTGAAAATCCTTTATTCTCTATGAACTCATTGTACATAATAAGATAATCATCAAATGACTTCAATGTTGTGGTAGATGAGAGGTTATTAAGACCTTCCACATGGGCTCTCTATGGACTAGAAGGTTGATTCCCCTATAAATCAGTCATCTAGGGCTAGCAGGATAAATCAGAATGGGACAAGAAAAAAAAAACCTTCTGAATTTAGTACTTTTAAAAGATGCCTTATGAAATAAATCTGGAACACATTGCACACTTATCTGCATTCATCAGGTCAATGCTATTGTATTACAGCTTGCCTCTCCCTGCCAGAGTAAAAAAGAAAGTGGAAATAAGTTGTATAAATGAAACAAAGCAATCTTAAGTTGATTATATCATTGAGAATAGGAAATTATGTTACCAAGAATATGTAAAAAGCAATAGCTATTCACACATGGCTTTCCAATATTATGTTTTTTGAATTAAGAAAACTATCATCTTAACATCTGAACCTTAAAATAATGACACCTACCAAGTGCTTAATATTTCCCAGGTGCTCTTATAATTACTGTAAATCACAGGATTTTAACTTTGGATGCAAATTAGAATCATCTGGGAAACTATAAAATTCTAGCTGACCTGGCCTCACTGGAAACCAATTAAATCAGAATATCTATGTGTGGCATCAGTCCAAGCATTGGTATTGTTTAAACTCACCAGGTGATTACAATGTGCAGCTGAGGTTAAGAATTGTTTTTTGGATGCAATAATTTCTTTAATCTTCACAACAGCCTTTTGATAAAGGATACTTTTTATCATCACCATCATCATCTTTAATTCATAAGTGACAAAATCATGACAGAGAGATGTGAAGTCCATTTACCAGGGCCATCAGCTCACAAGTGACAACTGGGATTTGAATCCTGGGAGTTTAGCTCTAATGCTATTATTATATCACTGCCAACTATATTAAAAATCACAGATTAACAAAATTCTTGTCAGCCTTGAATTACCCATCATAAATGTTGCCCTAGTAGCCCTTAAATAATTTTAATTTGTTTGCTTCAAAGATGAAGAAAAAATAACGTCTGCTGAGAAAAATTAATTTCCCTTTGTTAACATTATAACGTAAGTAATCTTGTTTCTAAAACGTATCTACTGCCATCAAGCAATGTAAAATACTAACACTTCCAGCCATAATTTTTTTTTTTAGTTTATATCTTTTTTATTTTTTTTATTTTTTTCCATAGGTTTCTGAGAAACAGGTGGTGTTTGGTAGCATAAGTAAGTTCTTCAGTGGTGATTTGTGAGATTTTGGCACACCCATCACCCAAGCAGTATGCACTGTACCCAATTTGTGGTCTTTTATCCTTCACCTTCCTCCTACCCTTTCCCCCAGGTTCAAAAATTTGAAGCCTGACAATGTGATAGAAAAGGAAAACACATTTTCTGAGGATAAATTCCAACTGGCTATAGAAATTTGCATAAGTAACAAGGAGCCAAAAGATAATTGCCAGGACAATGGGGAAAATGTCTCCAGGGCATGCCAGAGACCTTTGTGGCAGCCCCTCCCATTACAGGCCCAGAAGCCTAAGAGGAAAAAAATGGTTTCCTGGGTGAGGCCTAGGGCCTCCCTGCCCTATGCAGCATAGGGACTTGTTGTCCTGTATTTCAGCTGCTTCAGCCATGGCTAAAACTGGCCAAGGTACAACTCAGGCCATGGCTTCAGAAGGTGCAAACCCCAAGCCATGAAAGCTTCCATATGGTGGTGGGTGTGAAGGTGCACAAAAGTCAGAAACTGAGGTTTGGGAACATCTGCCTAGATTTCAGAGGATTCATGGAAATGCCTGGATGTTCAGGCAGAGGTGTGCCACAGGAGCAAAGCACTTGTGGAAAACCTCTGCTAGGGCAATGCACAAGGAAAATGTAGGGTGTGAGCTCCCACACAGAGTATGCACTGGGCCACTGCCTAGTGGAGCTGTGAGAAGAGGGTCACCCTCCTCCAGATTCTGGAGTGGTAGATTCACTGACAGCTTGCACCGTGGACCTGGAAAAGTCACAGATACACAATGCCAGCCCACGAATGCAGCTGGGAGGGAGACTGTACCCTGCAAAGCCATACGGGCAGAGCTGCAAAGGACCATGGGATGTGAGATGTGATGTGATGTGAGAAATGGAGTCAAAGGGGATCATTTAGGAGCTTTAAGATTTGATTGCCCCACTGGATCTCGGACTTGCATGGGGCCTCTAGCCCCTTTGTTTTGGCCATTTTCTCCTATTTGGAATTGGGATATTTATCTAATGCCTGTATCCCCATTGTATCTAGGACGTAGTTAACTTGCTTTTGATTTTACAGGCTCCTAGGCAGAAAAGACTTGCCTTGCCTCAGATGAGACTTTGGACTGTGGACTTTTTAGTTAATACTGAAATGAGTTAAGATTTTGGGGGAATGTTTGGAAGGCATGATTGGTTTTGAAATGTGAGGACATGAGAATTGGGAGGGGCTAGAGATGGAATGATATGGTTTGGTTGTGACTCCACTCAAATCTTATCTTGTATTGTAGCTCCCATAATTCCCACGTTTTGTAGGAGGGACCAAGTGGGAGGTAATTGAATCATGGAGGCAGATCTTTCTGGTGCTGCTCTCCTGGTAGTAAATAAGGCTCACAAGATCTGATGATTTTATAAATGGGAGTTTTCTGCACAAGTTCTTCTTGCCTGCTGGCATGTAAGAAGTCCCTTTGTTCTTTCTTTATTTTCTGCCATAATTGTGAGGCCTCCCCAGCCATATGGAACTGTGACACAATTAAACAGCTTGACTTTATAAATTACCCGGTCTAGAGTATGTCTTTATCAGCAGCATGAGAACAGACTAATACACTGATCATTAGTGATGTTGAAAACTTTTTTCATATGTATGTTTGTTGGCTGTTTGTATATCCTCTTTTGAGAATTGTCTGTTTATGTCTTTAGCCCGTTTTTAGATGTGATTGTTTTTTCTTGCTAATTTGTTTGAGTTCCTTCATCAATAAATGTAATACACCACATAAACAGAATTAAAAACAAAAATCACATAATCATCACAATAGATGCAGAAAAAGCATTTGACAAAATCCGGCATCCCTTTATAATTAAAACTTTCAGCAAATTGGCATACAAGGGACATACTTCAATGTGATAAAGGCCATCTTTGACAAACTCACAGCCAACATAATACCGAATGGGGAAAATTTGAAAGCATTCTCTCTGAGAACTGGAACAAGACAAGGATGCCCACTCTCACCACTTCTCTTCAACATAGTACTGGAAGTTGTAGACAGAGCAATCAGACAAGAGAAAGAAATAACGAGCATCCAAATTGGTAAAGAGGAAGTCAAACTATTGCTGTTTGCAGATGGTATGATAGTGTACCTAGAAAACCCTAAAGACTCCTAATAAAAGCTCCCAGAACTGATAAATTAATTCAGCAAATTTTCAACCCCTTAGGTTGCAAGCCTCAAGCCATGGCAACTTCCATATGGTTTTGGGCCTGCAGGTCCACAGAAGTCAGAAATTTATGTACAAAATTAATGTATGCAAATTACTAGCTCTTCTATACACCAACAATGACCGAGTTGAGAATCAAAACAAGAACTCAACCCCTTTTACAATAACAGCAAAAAATAAATAAATAAAATAACTAGGAATATACCAAATCAAGGAGGTGAAAAACCTCTACAAGAAAACCACAAAACACTTCTGAAAGAAATCATAGATGACACAAACAAATAGAAACACACCCCATGCTCATGGATGGGTAGAAGCAATATTGTGAAAATGACTATACAACCAAAAGCAATCTACAAATTCAATGCAATTCTCATCAAAATTCCACCATCATTCTTCAGAGAACTAGAAAAAACAATCCTTAAATTTATATGGAACAAAAAAGAGTCTGCATATCCAAAGTAAGACTAAGCAAAAAGAATAAATCTGGATGCATCATATTACCTGACTTTATACTATAAGGTCATAGTCACCAAAACAGCATGGTACTGATATAAAAATAGGCACATAGACCAAGGAAACAGAATAGAGAACCCAGAAATAAAGCCAAATACTTACAGCCAAATGATCTTTGAAAAACCAACCAACCTTTAATTTTTAATATAGTCGCAAACTAATTGCTACAGAGTTTGACTTTAAAACATCCAAGAAAAGTAATATTTATAGAAGACATAAGAAAGACCTATTCTTCCAGATATTCTATGTTTTAGCCTTCAACTAAGTGAAAAGAGAAGAAAGACTAATATTTGCGCTGTTATTTTGCTTCCTTTCAGAATGACCTTCATTATAGTATTTAAAGATTCCAAAATTATGCATTAACATTACAGTATTTTAACTTTTGTCTTTGCAAGATAGTTCAACTTTTTTGTGTTGATTTTTAATTTTTTATGTATATACTAGGTGTATATATTTGTGGGGTACATGAAATGTTTTATACACACAAGTAATGCATAATTATCACAACATGGAACATGGGATATCCATCCCTTCAAGAATTTATTCTCTGTGTTACAAACAATCCAACCATACTCCTTCAGGTATTTCAAAATGTACAATTAAATTATTATTGACTTTAGTCCTCTTGTTGTACTATCAAATACTAGGCCTTATTGATTCTTTCTAAATATTTTTTTTCTACCAATAAACTATCCCAATCTCCCCCTCAACCCCTACTACCCTTCCAGCCTCTGGTAACCATCCTTCTACTCTCTATATTTATGAGTTAAATGTTTTGATTTTAGATCCCACAAAGAAGTGAGAACATGTGATGTTTGTCTTTCTGTGTCTGGCATATTTCACTTAATATAATGATATCTGATATCATTTATGTTATTGCAAATAACTAAATTATGCTTTTTAAATGCCTGAATAATGCCCAAAGTTATACATCCTAGATTTTTTTTATCCATTTAGCTGTCAAAATCTTCACTATTGTAAACAGAACTGCAACAAACATGGGAATCCAGATATCTGTTTAATATAGTAATTTTCTTTCTTTTGAGTATATACCCAGAGGTGGGATTGCTGGATCATATGGTAGCTCTATTTTTAGTTTTTTGAGAAACTCTCCAAATTGTTCTTCATAGTGGTTTGACAAAGTTACATTTCCACCAGCAGTGTAAAAGGATTTCATTTTCTCCACATTCTTATCAGCATTTGTTATTACCTATCTTTTGGATATAAGCCATTTTAACTGGAGTAAGTGAGATGACATCTCATTGTAGTTTTGCTTTGCATTTCTCTGACAATAATAATGGGCACTTTTCATATGTCTCTTCACTATTTGTATGTCTTTTGAGAAATGTTTGTTCAAATCTTTTGCCAATTTTTCTATGGGATTATTAGACTTTTTCTTATAGAGAAACTACTTGTATATTCTGGTTATTAATCCCTTATCAGATGGGTTGTTTGCAAATATTTTCTCCCAGTCTGTAGGTTGTCTCTTCACTTTGTTGATTGTTTCCTTTGCTGTGCAGAAGCTTTTTAATTTGATATAATCCCATTTGTTTATTTCTTGTTTGGTACCCTGTGATTGTGGGATATTACAAAAGAAATCTGGATAATTTCCTCAATTGCTTCTTGTAGGAGTATTATAGTTTGAGGACTTAGATTTTATTATATAATCCATTTGACTTAAATTTTGTATATGGTAAGAGATAGGGGTCTACTTTCAGTCTGCTGCATATAAAACTTCCCTCTTAGCACTGCTTCCATAGGTTTTGGTATGTTGTGTTTTTATACTCATTCATTCCAAGAAATTGTTCAGATTTTATGAGAAAATGGCAGATAGGAGGCAGGACTAAATTACAGCTTCCAATTGGACAGACAGAGCAGCAGGTAGACTCACACTGTAAATTTTTGCTCTAAGAACTACTGCAGAAATATACCAGGAAAGCCAAGAGAATCTACAGACCCTTTGAAGGAGGCAGATTGCTACTGTAGGCCCTGAGAGACAGCCCAAAAACTGTAAGTGTCCAAAGTGTGAAAGCATAAAAGGGGAATCATCCACTCTCAAACACACACTCTTACTGGGGAACCTCAAGGTCCAGATCACGAGAGAAGAATTTGACCTTACTGGGACTTAATACAAATTTAGAGAGCCAAGTGAAATACAAGGGTAGAAGAAGCAACAGGAAGAGCTCTGTCAGCTCTGTTGGTCCCCAGGGAAGCCATTTCTGACTTTCACTTGCAGAGGTCCTTGGGGAGGGCTTCCAGGGGAACTAGGAAAAGACCACAGGGAGAAGAAAACGTCCAGCAAAACTTTGTAACAATTTTGACTGAACATTAATTTTCCTGGACAGATCCCAGGGGAAGGGGTGAATTGGGAGTGCAGAAACACCACAGAAGCCACAGCAGGTGGGGAGGCAGAAAACATGAAAGCTCAGCTTGCTTTCAAAGTGGAGAACCTGGTAACCTGGGGCAAGTTCCCAGCCTTGCTCACCCACTGCCTGGAAATAAACTCGGTGCTGTTGCAGGGGCACAGCTGAAGTGAGACCAGCCTTTTGAACTGCATGGGAGCTGGGTGAGACCTGTAACTGCCAGCTTTCCTCCACTTCCCTGGTGACCAGCATGACACAGCAGAGGCATCCATAATCCCCCAGGGAACATAACTCCATTGGCCTGAGAACCACAGCCAATTCCCCACAACTGCTGGAGCAAGACCCAACCAAAGAGAGTCTGGGTTCAGACATGTGTAATGCTGCACACACCTGATGGTCTTTCTCTACCCACCCTGTGCCCTGGTAGCTGAAAACAAAGGACTTATCTCTTAGGAGCTGTAGGGCTCAGCCCACCACCTGATCTTCTCTATACTATTACAGCTGATGTTCTCTTGAAAACACCACCTCCTGGCTGGAGACCAGCCAGCACAAAACCAGTTCAGTAAACAAAACTACAATTAAGGACCTTCACAGGGTCCACTTCACTCCCCTGCCACATCCATGAGGGCAGTTGTTAGTATTCACAGCTGAGAAACCAAAATATGGTTCACATCACAAGACTCTGTGCAGACACACCCCAGTACCCCAGCCTGGAGCCCGGCAGCTCTGCTGGATGGTTAGATCCAGAAGTAAAATAACAATCACTGCAGTTTGACTCTCAGGAAGTCACATCCCTAGGAGAAGGGAGAGAGCACCACATCAAAAGAGGACCTCATGGGACAAAATAATCTGAACAGCAGTCCTTGAGTCCAAAATCTTCCCTCTCAGATACTCTACCCAAAAGAGAAGAAACCAGAAAAACAATTCTGGTAATACAACAAAACAAAGATTTTTAACACACTCAAAAGATGACACTAGCTCACCAGCAAAATATCCAAACAAAAAAGGAATTCTTGAATTTCCAGGAAAAGAATTCGGAAGGTCAATTATTAAGCTAATCAAGAAGGTACCAGAAAAAGGTGAGGTCCAACGTAATGAAAAAAAAAAAAAAAA
>NW_016825041.1:0-1891 GCF_001698545.2 Rhinopithecus bieti | reverse complement strand
AGCCTACAGACCAATATCCCTGATGAATCTGGATGCAAAAATTCTTAAGAAAATACTAGCTAACCAAATCCAACAGCATGTCAAAAAGGTAATCCACCATTTTCAAATGGGTTTCATACCAGGGATGCAGAAATCATTTAATATACACAAGTCAATAAATGTGATACACAACATAAACAGAATTAAAAACAAAAATCACATGATCATCTCAAAACACATAAAAAGTATTTGACAAAATCCAGCATTCCTTTATTATTAAAACCCTCAGTAAATTTGGCATACAAGCGATATACTTCAATGTATAAAACATAATACTGAATGGGGAAAAGTTGAAAACATTCCCTCTGGGAACTGGAACTAGACAAAAATGTCCACTTTCACTACTTCTATTCAACATAATACTGGAAGTCCTAGCCCGAGCAACCAGAAAAGAGAAAAAAATAAAGGGCATCCAAATTGGTAAAAAGGAAGTCAAACTGTCGCTTTTTGCTTATGATATGATAGTATACCTAGAAAACCCTAAAGACTTCTTATAGAAACTCCCAAAACTGATAAATGAATTCAGCAAAGTTTCAGGATACAACATTAGTGTATGCAAATCAGTAGCTCTGTTATAAACCAATAGCGACAAAGCTGAAAATCGAATCAAGAACTCATCCACTTTTACAACAACGACAAGAAAATAAAATCCTTAGGAATACACCTAACCAAGGAGATTAGTTCACCATCACTTTTCAAAGAACTTAAAACAAAATTGTAAAATTCATATGGAATAAAAAAAAGCACACATAACCAAAGCAAGACTAAGTAAAAAGAACCAATCTAAAGGAATTATATTACCTGACTTCAAACTGTATTATAAGGCCGTAGTCACGAAAACAGCATGACACTGGCATAAAAATAGGCACAAAGGCCAATAAAACAGAATAGAGAATACAGAACTAAACAGAAATAATTACAGCCAACTGATCTTTGACAAAGAAAACAAAAGCATAAAGTGGGGAAAGACACCCTATTCACAAATGGTGCTGGGATAATTGGCAAGTTACGCATAGAAGAAGAAACTGGATCTTCGTCTCTAACCTTATACGAAAATCAACTCAAGATGGATTTAAAAAAGACTTAAATGTAAGACCTGAAACCATAAAAATTCTAGAAGATAACATTTTTTTAAAACCCTTCTAAACACTGGCTTTGGTGAAGACTTCATGACCAAAAACCCAAAAGCAAATGGAACAAATACAAAGATAAATAGATGGGACTTAATTAAGCTAAAAAGCTTCTACAAAGCAAAAGAAGCAGCAGAGCAAACAGACAACACACAGAGTGGGAGAAAATCTTCACTGTCTATACATCCGACAAAAGACTAATATTCAGAATCTACAAGGAACTCAAACAAATCAGCAAGAAAAAGCAAACAATCCCATCAAAAAGCAGACTAAAGGCATGAATAGACAACTCTGAAAAGAAAATATACAAATGGTCAGCAAACATATGAAAAAATTCTCAACATTACTAATGATCATGGAAATGTGAATCAAAACCACAATGAAATACCACCTTATGCCTACAAGAATGGGCAAAATTGAAAAAATAAATAAAATCAAAAATCAAATAACAATAGATGTTGGCATAGATGTGGTGAAAAGGGAACACTTTTATGCTGCTGGTGGGAATGTAAACTGATACAACTACTATGGAAAACAGTGTGAAGATACCTTAAAGAACTAAAAGTAGAACTACCATTTGATCCAGCAATCTCAGTACTGTGTATCTACCCAGAGGAGAAGTCATTATATGAAAAGATACTTACACATGTTTATAGCAGCACAATTTGCAAAATGTGCACCAATCAATGAGTGGATAAATTGTTTTATATATATATGTAAAA
>NW_016825040.1:0-323 GCF_001698545.2 Rhinopithecus bieti | reverse complement strand
CATACCCCCACCTTCATATTCCACCTTCCATACCCCCACCCTCCTATCCCCCCTTTCATACCCACCTCTTCATACCCCCACCCTTCCTTCTCCCCCCCCCCTTCATCCCCCCGCCTTCATACCCCACCTTCCATACCCCCACCTTCATACCCCACCTTCCATATCCCCACCTTCATATCATACCCCCACCTTTCATATTCGTACCCCCACCTTTCACACCCCATCTTCATACCCCCACCTTCATACCCCACCTTCCATACCCCACCTTCATACCCCACCTTCCATATCCCCACCTTCATATCATACCCCACCTTTCATATTCG
>NW_016825039.1:0-1747 GCF_001698545.2 Rhinopithecus bieti | reverse complement strand
AAGTACTGAGAGGCTTATGATGTTTAAAATAGAAACAGCACCAATCCCGGAAATATTTTCCATTCTTTGGCCAAGTCTCAATCTCAAAGGATAATTGCTTTGAACATTAGTTTTTTTCTAGTATTTAACTTTACTTTTACAAATAATATGCTTATATTGCTTTCTTGATATATAAAGTCTACATTTTATCTGTAGACTTCATGTTGCGGAGAGTAAGCATTTAGCTATCCTACATCACTCATCCAAATCTCTTCCCTTATCCTTCGAATAGAATTATACCATAGTGAAACAATAATAATTTTTATTACTATAACTGCGCATATCATTTTCTGAGAAAATAAGTAATATATTACAAGTGTATTTCCTTTCTAAAACAATGTTTGCTTTTCCTGAGGTTAACAATTTGTCTCTAGCTAATTTATTTCTTTTCCTATAGTTGCCAATTATCCAATTTTGTTTTTGATAGCTATCCTTGATTTTTCAGGGTTTTATCACATCTCCCTTTTTGGATAATTCTACACAGCACCATTCACTCTGAAATTGTGTAACTAGTGGTCTTATAAACCCATTAATAGTATTTTCCAATCCCTATTTGTATTTCCATTTAATTTTAGAATCAGCTTATCAATTTCTACCAATAAAAGGAACAAGAATCTTGTTTAGGATTGCATTAATTCTACATGTCAGTTTTAAGAGGACTGACATCTTAATATTTAGTTTTACAACTCACGAAGTATATTTCTCTATTAATTATGTCTTCTTTAATTTCTCATGGTGTAGTATTACAGTTTCAGTGTGGAGGTCTTGCACATCTTTTTTTCAGATTTGTCTCTAATGCTACTTAAATGGTATTATTTTGTAATTTCAGTGTCTAATTTTTTGATGCTAATACATAAAAATAAAACTATTTTTTCTGTATTCATCTGGCATCCTGCAACTTGCTAAATTCAGTTTTTATAAATAGTTATAGCGTTTTTATAGATGTCATTGTTTTATATGTAGATCATGATATCTATGAATAAACAGATTTATTTTTTCATTTCTAATTTACATGTCTTTTATTTGTCTTTCTCACCTTATTTCTCACTTTATTTCACTGTGTTGTACAGTAAGATGAACAGGAATAGTGAGAGTGAACATCCTTGTGTTTTTCCTAATTTTAGGGGTAAAACATTCAGTTTTTTTATCATTAGGTATTTCTTAATGTTATTAATAGGCTTTTAATAAACACCATGTATCAATTTGAGGCTGTTTCTTTCTATTCCTAGTATGCTATGATGCGTGGATGTTGGATTTTGCCAAATGTTTTCTCTATGTTTTTTGAAATTATTGTTTTCTTCTCTATGGTTACTGAAATTATGGTTTTCTTAGTTTTAATGTGGTAAATTAAATTGCTTGACTTTTAAATCTTAAACTAACCTTATATTTTCGTGTAAACCCTACTTCATCATGATGAATTCGTGTTTTTATATATTGATGACTCCATCTACTAAAACCTTGCTTAGAATTTTTGCATCTATTTTCATGAATATTGATCTCTAGTTTTCTTTTCTTGTAATGTCTTTATTAGATTTCAAGATCACAGTATTGATGACCTCATATAATAAATTGAGAAGTAGTCCTTTCTCTTCAATTTTCAAGAAAATGTTGCAGCTTTCATATATTTCTTAATAGTTATTTAAGTATGCCTTCCAGTTCATTATTTTACCAGTGAAGTAATCTGGATCTGCAGTTGTCTTTCTAAGAG
>NW_016825038.1:0-858 GCF_001698545.2 Rhinopithecus bieti | reverse complement strand
TTCTTGCTCTGTCGCCCAGGCTGGAGTGCAGTGGCGTGATCCTGGCTCACTGCAAGCTCCGCCTCAAGGTTCACGCCATTCTGCCTTAGCCTCCCAAGTAGCTGGGACTACAGGTGCCTGCTGCCACACCTGGCTAATTTTTTGCATTTTTTTTTAGTAGAGACGGGGTTTCACCATGTTAGCCAGGATGGTCTCTATCTCCTGACCTCGTGATCCGCCCGCCTCAGCCTCGCAAAGTGCTGGGATTACAGGCGTGAGCCACCGCGCCTGGCTCAGGTGACTTATTCTTTTCTCAATTATGCACTGGGCACTGTTATTCTTAACAATGCTTCAGTAATAGTTTTTGCCTTAAAGTCTATTTTTCTAATATTAATATAAGACTTTCCTTTCCCAGGTAGTATTTGCTGGTTTTTCTTTTCCTAGAATTTTGCTTCCAATCTTTCTATGCCCTTAAGGTTTGGATGTGTCTTTAGTAAACATCATTTACCTGAATTTTTAAAATTCAATATTTCAATATCTGTTTTAGCTGGCAACATTAGAGTGTTTAATTTATTGTAATGCTTTGTGTATTTGGACTTGTCTCCACCATTATATTTTGTGTTTCTACTTGTTGCCTTATGTTTTCCTACTTTCTTGTTCATTTGGGGGCCAATCAAGTTTTTTTCTTAACTTCTTCTTGTTTGGAAATAACATATTTTATTTCTGTTCTTCTACCCTAGCTTTGTAAGGCTTAGAGTTAATTAATATGTCTACCCTTCATCTAAACAATAGAAGAATATAAGGACACTTAAAGTCTGATTATTCCCTACCAATCTTAAATGTTACTATCTTTCAGACCTTTGTATCCACTGAACTTAA
>NW_016825037.1:0-2168 GCF_001698545.2 Rhinopithecus bieti | reverse complement strand
CCAAAGTGCTGGGATTACAGGCTTGAGCCACCGTGCCCGGCCTGAGTTTTTTTTTTTAGATGGAGTTTCTCTCTTTTTGCCCAGGCTGGAGTGCAATGGTGTGATCTCGGCTCACCACAACCTCCAACTCCCAGGTTCAAGTGATTCTCCTGCCTCCTCCCGAGTACCTGGGATTACAGGCATGTGCCACCATGCCTGGCTAATTTTGTATTTTTAGTAGAGACAGGGTTTCACCATGTTGGTGAGGCTGGTCTCCAACTCCTGACCTCAGGTGATCCACCCGCCTTGGCCTCCCAAAGTGCTGGGATTACAGGTGTGAACCACCGCGCTCAGCCCAAATTTTGACTTTTTTATTGAGATGGAGTCTCCCTGTTGCCCAGGCTGGAGTGCAGTGGCACAGTCTTGGCTCACTGCAACCTATGCCTCCCAGGTCCAAGCGATTCTTGTGTCTGAGCCTCCTGTGTAGCTGGGATTACAGGCGTGTGCAACCGCACCTGGCTAATTTTTGTATTTTTAGTAGAGGCAGAGTTTCACCATGTTGGTCAGGCTTGTCTCAAACTTCTGACCTCAGGTGATGCCCACCTTGACCTCCCAACGTGCTGGGATTACAGGGGTGAGCCACTGTGCCTGGCTGGATTTTGACTTTTATAATAAATCGCTGTAAATTATTTGGCGTTAGAACACAAAAGTCAGTGAAGAGCCATTTTTTAGGCCAGGCATAATAGCTCATGCCTGCAATCCCAGGACATTGGGAGGCTGAAGGGGGCAGATTGCTTGAGCCCAGAAGTTTGAGGTCAGCCTGGGCACGATAGAGAGACCCCATCTATACAAAAAATAAAAAAAAATTAGCCAGGCATGATGGCACACACTTGTAGTCCCAGCCACTCTGGAGGCTAAGGTGGGAAGACTGCTTGAATCCCGGAGGTCCCGGAGGTTGAGGCTGCAGTGAGCTATGATTGCACCACTGCACTCTACCCTGGTAGGCAACAGAGAACCTGTCTCAAAAAAAAAAAAAAAAAAGAAAGAAAGAAAAGAAAAGAAAAAAAAAGATTTTTTTTTTCTGAGGTGTTCACAATAGGTGTTCAACAAAATTTTGTACGCTGGCAATATTCAGTATCTGCAAGTCAGTACGGAAGCCACCAACCACGTAAAGCTGTTGAGAACTAATTATAATTCATTGACTTTATTTATTTTTGGGTTGGAGCCTCACTCTGTCACCCATGCTGGGGTACAGTGCTGTAATCTTGGCTCACTGCAACCTCCGTCTTCCAAGTTTAAGTGATTCTCATGCCTCAGCCTCCCCAGTAGCTGGGATTACAGGCGTGCACCACCATGCCCAACTAATTTTTTTGTATTTTTAGTAGAGATGTGGTTTCACTATGTTGGCCACGCTGGTCTTGAACACAAATGATCCACCTGCCTCAGCCTCTCAAAGTGTTGGGATTATAGGTGTGAGCCACCACACCCAGCATAATTCATTTACTTAAAAAAAATTATTTTCTCAAGCCTGTAATCCCAGCACTTTGGGAGGCTGAGACGGGCGGATCACGAGGTCAGGAGATTGAGACCATCCTGGCTAACACGGTGAAACTCTGTCTCTACTAAAAAATACAAAAAACTAGCTGGGAGAGGTGGCGGGCGCCTGTAGTCCCAGCTACACGGGAGGCTGAGGCAGGAGAATGGCGTAAACCTGGGAGGCGGAGCTTGCAGTGAGCTGAGATCTGGCCACTGCACTCCAGCCCGGGAGACAGAGCAAGACTCCGCCTCAAAAAAAAAAAAAAAAAAATTTTTTTTAGAGACAGTCTCACTGCGTCACCAAGGCTGGAGTGCAGTGGGGTAATCACAGCTCACTGCAGCCTCGAACTCCTGGCCTCGAGTGATCCTCCCACCTGCCTCAGCCTCCTGAGTAGCTGAGACTACAGGCACAAGCCTGCTAATTATTATTTATTTATTTATTTATTTATAGATGGAGTCTTGCTCTGTCGCCCAGGCTGGAGTGCAGTGGCGCAATCTCAGCTCACTGCAACCCCCGCCTCCTCGGTTCAAGTGATTCTCTGGCCTCAGCCTCCTGAGTAGCTGGGACTACAGATGCCCGCCACCATGCCCAGCTAATTTTTTTTTTTTTTTTTTTTTTTGAGACGGAGTCTCGCTCTGCCGCCCAGGCTGGA
>NW_016825036.1:0-20689 GCF_001698545.2 Rhinopithecus bieti | reverse complement strand
TTTTGTAGAGATGGGTTCTTGCTGTTGCCTATGCTGGTCTTCAACTCCTGGGGTGAAGTGATCCTTCTGCCTCGTCCTCCCTAAGTGCTAGGATTACATATGTGAGCCATCGTGCCCAGCCTGGTTTCTAAATCTTATCCTTCTGGGTGCCATGGCTCATGCCTGTAATCTCAGCACTTTGGGAGCCCAAAGCAGGTGGATCACCACAAGTCAGGAGTTCATGACCAGCTTGGCCAACATGGTGAAATCCTATCTCTACTAATATATATATATATATACACACATGTAAAGTAGCCAGGTGTGGTGGCATATGACTGTAATCCCAGTTACTTGGGAGGCTGAGGCAGGTGAATCACTTGAATCCAGGGGGCAGAAGATGCAGTAAGCTGAGATTGCACCACTGCACTCGAGTGCCTGGGAGACAGAACAAGACTCTGTTTCAAAAGTAACAATCAGTAAGTAGATCTTTTCCTTAATTGTGAACTTGATGAAAAATACATATGCAGTATTTAACACATCATGTCAAGTATATTAATCATACGTTATTAATAAGTAACGTCTTTTATCAGTTGCTTATTTTTTACTAGGCACTGCATGTATTAGATTCCTTACACAGATATAGCTCATCTTTACCTTCATAAAAGCCACATTAGAGGTACATATCCATCCCTACTTTAAAGCTAAGACAATGGGGTTGAGTACAGAAGTCAAAAATAATTAATTTGATACAGTTTATGAGGTGGAGTGATGCTTTGAAAACCAGCTTGTGTGGCCTTACTTCTTAAGTTCTTTATGTTTTATCACACTATGACACATATTATCTGTTTAAACAGTAATTCATGAAGAGGTAAAAATAAGAACTAATCAAACTCTAAAAAAAGCCTATTCTAAACCATTAATGTACTTTATTTTTAAGTGTCCCTCAATTTGTGTCATAAATACTTTCCTAATGAGTAAGTTCAAACACTTATCATGCTTAAATGCCTCTGGTGTTCTTGTCTATAAAGTCATAAACACAAGGAGAGAGCCAGGTGTGGTGTGGCATTTGCCTGTAGTGCCAGCTACTCAAAAGGCTGAGGTACGAGGGTCACTTGAGGCCAGGAGTTTGAAGGTATTGTGTGCTATGATCACACTTTTGAATAATCACTATACTTCAGCCAGGAAACATAGTGATACCCTGTCTTAAACAAACAAACAAACAAACACAAACAAACAAACGGAGTAGAGAGTAAATAATGCAAGACTGAGACAGCATCACAGATTATGGTAATTTCCTACACACTCAGAAAATAAGATGGCACAGGCAATGTCAACCATCAAATCCATTCATCTAACCATTATTTTCAAAATGTCTAAACACTATCTCACTCCGTTGCACAGTCTAGGGTATAGTGGTGCAATCTCGGCTCACTGCAACCTCTGCCTCCTGGCTTCAAGTGATTTTCCTGTCTCACCCTTCTGAGTAGCTGGGATTACGGGAGCCTGTCACCCTGCCCAGCTAAGTTTTTTGTATTTTTAGTAGAAATGGAGTTTTACCATGTTGGTCAGGCTGGTCTCGAACTCCTGACATCAAGAGATCTGCCAGTGTTGGCCTCCCAAAGTGCTGGGATTACAGGTGTTAGCCACCGCCCCTGGCCAGTTTCTCATAGTTGGAAACTTTTCATTTATTCAGGAAAACAAGACAGTCACAAAATAAAATTACATTTGTAAATGACTTACGCAAGTTGCTTTTGATCAGGAACCACCCCACAGTGGAGAATAAGGCTATCTTAGAGAATAAAATAATTAAAAGTTACTGCAATTAAAAGTGATACTCCGGCAAGGTGTAGAGGCTCATGCCTGTAATCCTAGCACTTTGGGAGGTTGAGGCAGGAGGAAAGCTTGAGCCTGGAGCTCGAGTCCAGCCTGAGAAACATGGTGAAACCCTAATTCTACAAGGAATACAAAATTTAGCTGGGTGTTACGGCATGTGATTATAGTGCTAGCTACTTAGGAGGCTGAAGTGAGAGGACTGCTTGAGCTTGGAAGGTTGAGGCTGCAGTAGCTGTGATTGTGCCCCTGCATTCCAACCTGGGTGACAGACTGAGCCTCTATCTCAAAGAACAATACAATACAAAACAACCCCCAATGTCTTATAATACAGAAGTCTTGGGACACTAATAGTAAGTTTGGTTAGAATATATATTTTATTTATGTTACAGATATTTTTACTGTTTCCTGTCTTGTCAAATCTTGCTAAGTGGTTTGATGTGCAAGCATATGTAACACTTCCCAGGAATAGTAAGAATTGAGAGTAATTTAAGTCATTTAATTGTTATCTCCTCCGGAGATACATTTCAAAACCCCCAGGAGATGGCTAACACCTCAGATAGCACTGAACTCTATATACTATGTATATACTATGTTTTCTTCCTAAACACATGTAACTTAAGTTTGATTATGTTCAATTTATAAATGATGCACAGGAATAGATTAGCAGCTGCTCTTAGCCTTTTCTTTGGCATGTCTGAATTACCAGAATATTACTAAGTAAAATAAGAGGTATTTGAACGTAAGTTGTGTGATATCTTTGCCAGTCAATCTGACAACTGAGACAGCAACTAAGCGGCTAACAGGCACAGAGACAATATGGATATGCTGGAAAAAGGGATGATTCACATCCTGATAAGGACAAAGCAGGACAGCCCCAAATTTGATCACACTATTTAGAATGGGACACAGTTTAAAACTTATAAATTGTTTATTTCTGGGATCTTCCACTTTTTTTTTTTTTGAGAGTAGCTGGGATTACAGGCACGTGCTACCACACTCAGTTAATTTTGCATTTTCTACAGGCGGGGTTTCACCATGTTGGCCAGGATGGTCTCAATCTCCTGACCTCGTGATCCACCCGCCTCAGCCTCCCAAAGTGAACGATGATGTGGAAAGTGAAACCATGAATAATGGGTTACTACTCCAGTTTTGCCAATTATGTTTGGAAGTTCCATTTAAATATTCTGATTGCTAGTTAGAACATAAAAAGAAAATGTCTCTTTAAAGAATAAGTGTTGATTTATGGAAAATGCCATTTTAAGACATAGGGTAAGACAAAGCAAACAAGAATGAATTGAGCAAGTAATAAAGTAGTAACCAAACATTCCTGGGAAGAATAAAATCAGAATAGTGTAGTATGCATATGAATGTAATTCATTCACAGTCCTAGGCATTTGGTACACTCTGCTTTTACATAAGTACTAATGAAAGATTTACACTATTATTTTTTAAAAAAACCATGAAGTACACATTAAAAACATAATTAGCACTTACCTATGTGGGCAGCCTTGGCAGATCTTCTGATCAGCAAAGGAGCCTCCTAGGACTTTACTTAGTATAGCTGGGTGTCCTAAAGCTTTTAAAGCTTCATCTAAACTATCCACCAAAGAATTAAAAAACTCTAAGGCATCATGTTGTTCACGGAGATTAACAGGTTCACCCCAAAGCCTAAGAAGGAAATGAAATAAAATGAGTAACATAATACATGCCTACAATATCCATATTTTATAACAACAAAAATAACAATGACAGAAACATCAGCTGAGATTTTAAGCTACACAGAAAGGAGAAATGCGCATTATGTTTGTAGAGGCAACACAATTGAAGTGCTTACAGTAATAATCAAACTACAGTGTCAAAAAGTTATCACAAATGGTGTGACTAAGCTGCATAGTAGGTTTAGAATAATGTTTGCTTTAGAGAGCACAGTATATTCAACAAATACTTTCAATTCAAGTACAAAATGACATTTACACGAGAAAGAACCTAATCCTTATGTGGATGCTGTAACTACTGCCTTAAAACTTTATTCTGCTTACTTTGGTGATATAGTGAAAAGATCCTACTACTTAGTTAACATTGCCCATCAAAGCAATTTTTCCAAGTGAAAAGTGAAAGGTTTTCCCTGTTCTGGAGTAAACATAGGCATAAAAGGTGAACCAATCCTAAGAAAATACCAATGGTGAGTATACAAAATGAGAACTAATGCTGCCTTGAAAGAGGTTGTTCTGGAAGCTATCAAGAACATCTAACAATATTTTCATAATAATAAGCATCAGAAAATGTCATTTTTAGCAAAATGTATGGCAATATTTTGAATTTGCTAAGGTGGTACACTGTGTTTTTCTTTGTGGTGAACTTTCACAATTAAAAAATTGTTATAAATTTAAAAATAAATTTTAAATACTAATACATACACTAAAATTCACATACAATAGAAGGTACTTTGTTGAAGCCATAGGATGTGAGTTTTACAAATGGCAGCCAGCTGTGTAACCACCACAATTGGAATATCAAACAATCCCTTAAATACCTTCCAAAATTTCCTAATAGCAGCACTTTGTAAGCCAAATGAATCTCCTGCTATTAATTCCTAGCAACCACTGATGTGTTCTTCACAAACCTGGAGTAGCCTTTTCCAGAATGTTATATACGGGAAAGCATAAAGATTTAGTGTTTCCCTCCTTTTTATTATTGTGGTGACATTTACATAATTTACTTTTTATGCTTTTTAAAAAAGACATTAAATCTAATGAGGAAAAATGTAAAATCTGATTAATTTAGAAATATGACAGCAAATTAAACGGAGAGGAGCACAGAACAAGTAGGATTCTTTATAAAACCAGATTTTAGTTCGTCACTACAAATCTACAGGACAATGTAACTAATAATGGGGTAAAATGCTAATATGTTAGGCTTCACTAATACATAAAGAGAAATCTGGTGCCAAATCTGGAGTATTCATTCCATTTTAAAGCCACCCTTTAAGAGTATTGATGAACTGGAATGTGCTTTTATTCTTTTTTTCTAATTAGTATTACTGTGGTAAAATAAATACAACACAATATTTACTTTTAAAATCATTAAAGTGTGAAGTTTAGTGTCATTAAGAACATTCACGGCCAAACGCTGTGGCTCATGCCTGTAATCCCAGCACTTTGGGAGGCCGAGCCAGGCGGATCACGAGGTCAGGAGATCGAGACCATCTTGGCTAACGCAGTGAAACCTCATCTCTACTAAAAATACAAAAAATTAGCCGGGCGTAGTGGCGGGCACCTGTAGTCCCAGCTACTTGGGAGGCTGGGGCAGGACAAAGGCGTGAACGCGCGAGGCGGAGCTTGCAGTGAGCCGAGATTGTGCCACTGCACTCCAGCCTGGGCGACAGAGCAGGACTCTGTTCCCACCCCCTAAAAAAGCACATTCATGATGGCTGCTGTACAACCATCACCACCATACATCTCAGACCTCTCTTCATCTTGCAAAACTGAAATTATACCTATTAAACAACTCCTAAAAAACTCCTAAAAACTTCCTATCAACAACCTCTGAAAATCAGCATTCTTCTGGTACCTATAAATACAACCTCACATAAGTGAGATCTAACATAATTTGTGTTTTTATAATTGGCTTATTTCACTTAGCATAATGTTCTCAAGGCTCATCTACACGGTAGCATATTACAGAATTTCCTTCAATGGTGAATAATATTTCATAATATGTATATACATTTATCAACTTAGCAGATAATGCACACCAAAAACATTTTTACATTTATCAACTGTGAATGTCACTATGACTACCGAGTGTACACTAACTCTTTTGAGACCCTGCTTTCAATTCCTTTTGGTTTATACCCAAAGGAGAAATAAGAAAAACTGCTGGAGCATATGGTAATTCTACTTTTACTTATTTATTTTTCAGATAGAGTCTTGCTCTGTTGTCAAAACCATAGTGCAGTGGCACAATCTTGGCTCACTGCAACCTCTGCCTCCCAAGTTCAAGCGATTCTCCTGCCTTGGCCTCCTGAAAAGCTAGGATTACAGGTGTGTGCCACCATTCCGGCTAATTTCTGTATTTTTAGTAGAGACACGGTTTCACCATGTTGACCAGGCTGGTCTTGAACTCTTAACCTCCCAAAGTGCTGGGATTATAAGCGTGAGCCACCACACCCAGCTGTATTTCTACTTTTAACTTGTTAAGGAACCACTATATTGTTTTCCACAGTGGCTGTACCATTTTACAGTTCCACCAATAGTACACAAGGGTTTCAATTTTTTCACATCCTCACCAGCAGTTACTATTTTTATAGTGGTTATTCTAATACATCTAAAATGGCATTTCAATACAGTTTTGTTGTGCATTGCCTTTATGATTAGCAATATTAAATATTTTTATATGTACCTCTTAGCCATTTGTATGTTTCTTGAAAAAACATTTATTCAAATCTTTTGCTCATATTAGTCTATTTTCACACTGCTGTTAAGTACTGAAACTGGGTAATTTATACAGAAAAGAAGTTTAACTGACTCAGTTCCATATGGCTGTAAGGAAGCAAGATCGAGAGGCCTTAGGAAACTTAACTATCACAGTGGACAGGGAAAGGGAAGCAAGCACATCTTACATGGCAGAGCAATATAAATCTTTAACCACCTTGGTTAAATTAATACCTAAGTTTTTTTGTTTGTTTGTTTTTTGGATGGCTATATAAATGTTTTCATACTTTCTTTTTGGGACTGTTTACTGTTGCTGTACAGAAATGCAACCAATTTTTGTCCGACTTTGCATTCTGCTACTTTACCTAATTCAATTATTTACTCCAACAGTTTTCGTAGGAATATCTTCAGAAATTTATAATATATGTAAGATCATAGCATGTGTAAACAGAGATAATTTTTCTACTCCTTTTCCAGTGTGGATGCCTCTTCCTTTTTCTTGCCCAACTGTGCTGGGTAGGACTACCAGTAGCATATTAAACAGCAGGGGTTTAAGTGCGCAGCTTTGCCTTGTTCGTTATCTTAGCTTAAAAGCTTTATATTACAAATATTCTTGCTCAGAGTTTTTTAAATACGGCTCTTACTAAGCTGAGGCAGTTTCCTTCTGTTCTGTATTTATTGCATGTTTTTTATCAGGAAAGGAAGTTCAGTTCTGTTAAATGCTTTCTCAGTCTCAACTGAGACAACAATGTGCTTTTTTCTGCTCATTTATTAAGGTTGTGTATTACACTGATGAGTTTCACATGTTGAATTATTCACATATTTTCAGAATAAGCCCCACTTGGTCATGATATAATATTCTTTTAACATGCTGCTGACTTGGATTTGCTAGTATTTTGTTGTGGAATTTTGCATCAATTACAGACCAGTATCAATGGATACTGGTCTATAATTTTCTTGCATCATCTGTGTCAGACTTGTATATGTTAAATGTATATTTGAGGCTTTTCTTTAGCATAATGAAAGTGAACCTTTAATTCANAACCATGAAGTACACATTAAAACATAATTAGCACTTACCTATGTGGGCAGCCTTGGCAGATCTTCTGATCAGCAAAGGAGCCTCCTAGGACTTTACTTAGTATAGCTGGGTGTCCTAAAGCTTTTAAAGCTTCATCTAAACTATCCACCAAAGAATTAAAAAACTCTAAGGCATCATGTTGTTCACGGAGATTAACAGGTTCACCCCAAAGCCTAAGAAGGAAATGAAATAAAATGAGTAACATAATACATGCCTACAATATCCATATTTTATAACAACAAAATAACAATGACAGAAACATCAGCTGAGATTTTAAGCTACACAGAAAGGAGAAATGCGCATTATGTTTGTAGAGGCAACACAATTGAAGTGCTTACAGTAATAATCAAACTACAGTGTCAAAAGTTATCACAAATGGTGTGACTAAGCTGCATAGTAGGTTTAGAATAATGTTTGCTTTAGAGAGCACAGTATATTCAACAAATACTTTCAATTCAAGTACAAAATGACATTTACACGAGAAAGAACCTAATCCTTATGTGGATGCTGTAACTACTGCCTTAAAACTTTATTCTGCTTACTTTGGTGATATAGTGAAAAGATCCTACTACTTAGTTAACATTGCCCATCAAAGCAATTTTCCAAGTGAAAAGTGAAAGGTTTTCCCTGTTCTGGAGTAAACATAGGCATAAAAGGTGAACCAATCCTAAGAAAATACCAATGGTGAGTATACAAAATGAGAACTAATGCTGCCTTGAAAGAGGTTGTTCTGGAAGCTATCAAGAACATCTAACAATATTTTCATAATAATAAGCATCAGAAAATGTCATTTTAGCAAAATGTATGGCAATATTTTGAATTTGCTAAGGTGGTACACTGTGTTTTCTTTGTGGTGAACTTTCACAATTAAAAAATTGTTATAAATTTAAAATAAATTTTAAATACTAATACATACACTAAAATTCACATACAATAGAAGGTACTTTGTTGAAGCCATAGGATGTGAGTTTTACAAATGGCAGCCAGCTGTGTAACCACCACAATTGGAATATCAAACAATCCCTTAAATACCTTCCAAAATTTCCTAATAGCAGCACTTTGTAAGCCAAATGAATCTCCTGCTATTAATTCCTAGCAACCACTGATGTGTTCTTCACAAACCTGGAGTAGCCTTTTCCAGAATGTTATATACGGGAAAGCATAAAGATTTAGTGTTTCCCTCCTTTTATTATTGTGGTGACATTTACATAATTTACTTTTATGCTTTTAAAAAAGACATTAAATCTAATGAGGAAAATGTAAAATCTGATTAATTTAGAAATATGACAGCAAATTAAACGGAGAGGAGCACAGAACAAGTAGGATTCTTTATAAAACCAGATTTTAGTTCGTCACTACAAATCTACAGGACAATGTAACTAATAATGGGGTAAAATGCTAATATGTTAGGCTTCACTAATACATAAAGAGAAATCTGGTGCCAAATCTGGAGTATTCATTCCATTTTAAAGCCACCCTTTAAGAGTATTGATGAACTGGAATGTGCTTTTATTCTTTTTTTCTAATTAGTATTACTGTGGTAAAATAAATACAACACAATATTTACTTTTAAAATCATTAAAGTGTGAAGTTTAGTGTCATTAAGAACATTCACGGCCAAACGCTGTGGCTCATGCCTGTAATCCCAGCACTTTGGGAGGCCGAGCCAGGCGGATCACGAGGTCAGGAGATCGAGACCATCTTGGCTAACGCAGTGAAACCTCATCTCTACTAAAATACAAAAAATTAGCCGGGCGTAGTGGCGGGCACCTGTAGTCCCAGCTACTTGGGAGGCTGGGGCAGGACAAAGGCGTGAACGCGCGAGGCGGAGCTTGCAGTGAGCCGAGATTGTGCCACTGCACTCCAGCCTGGGCGACAGAGCAGGACTCTGTTCCCACCCCTAAAAAAGCACATTCATGATGGCTGCTGTACAACCATCACCACCATACATCTCAGACCTCTCTTCATCTTGCAAAACTGAAATTATACCTATTAAACAACTCCTAAAAAACTCCTAAAACTTCCTATCAACAACCTCTGAAAATCAGCATTCTTCTGGTACCTATAAATACAACCTCACATAAGTGAGATCTAACATAATTTGTGTTTTATAATTGGCTTATTTCACTTAGCATAATGTTCTCAAGGCTCATCTACACGGTAGCATATTACAGAATTTCCTTCAATGGTGAATAATATTTCATAATATGTATATACATTTATCAACTTAGCAGATAATGCACACCAAAACATTTTACATTTATCAACTGTGAATGTCACTATGACTACCGAGTGTACACTAACTCTTTTGAGACCCTGCTTTCAATTCCTTTTGGTTTATACCCAAAGGAGAAATAAGAAAACTGCTGGAGCATATGGTAATTCTACTTTTACTTATTTATTTTCAGATAGAGTCTTGCTCTGTTGTCAAAACCATAGTGCAGTGGCACAATCTTGGCTCACTGCAACCTCTGCCTCCCAAGTTCAAGCGATTCTCCTGCCTTGGCCTCCTGAAAAGCTAGGATTACAGGTGTGTGCCACCATTCCGGCTAATTTCTGTATTTTAGTAGAGACACGGTTTCACCATGTTGACCAGGCTGGTCTTGAACTCTTAACCTCCCAAAGTGCTGGGATTATAAGCGTGAGCCACCACACCCAGCTGTATTTCTACTTTTAACTTGTTAAGGAACCACTATATTGTTTTCCACAGTGGCTGTACCATTTTACAGTTCCACCAATAGTACACAAGGGTTTCAATTTTTTCACATCCTCACCAGCAGTTACTATTTTATAGTGGTTATTCTAATACATCTAAAATGGCATTTCAATACAGTTTTGTTGTGCATTGCCTTTATGATTAGCAATATTAAATATTTTATATGTACCTCTTAGCCATTTGTATGTTTCTTGAAAAAACATTTATTCAAATCTTTTGCTCATATTAGTCTATTTTCACACTGCTGTTAAGTACTGAAACTGGGTAATTTATACAGAAAAGAAGTTTAACTGACTCAGTTCCATATGGCTGTAAGGAAGCAAGATCGAGAGGCCTTAGGAAACTTAACTATCACAGTGGACAGGGAAAGGGAAGCAAGCACATCTTACATGGCAGAGCAATATAAATCTTTAACCACCTTGGTTAAATTAATACCTAAGTTTTTTTGTTTGTTTGTTTTTTGGATGGCTATATAAATGTTTTCATACTTTCTTTTGGGACTGTTTACTGTTGCTGTACAGAAATGCAACCAATTTTGTCCGACTTTGCATTCTGCTACTTTACCTAATTCAATTATTTACTCCAACAGTTTTCGTAGGAATATCTTCAGAAATTTATAATATATGTAAGATCATAGCATGTGTAAACAGAGATAATTTTCTACTCCTTTTCCAGTGTGGATGCCTCTTCCTTTTCTTGCCCAACTGTGCTGGGTAGGACTACCAGTAGCATATTAAACAGCAGGGGTTTAAGTGCGCAGCTTTGCCTTGTTCGTTATCTTAGCTTAAAAGCTTTATATTACAAATATTCTTGCTCAGAGTTTTTTAAATACGGCTCTTACTAAGCTGAGGCAGTTTCCTTCTGTTCTGTATTTATTGCATGTTTTTTATCAGGAAAGGAAGTTCAGTTCTGTTAAATGCTTTCTCAGTCTCAACTGAGACAACAATGTGCTTTTTTCTGCTCATTTATTAAGGTTGTGTATTACACTGATGAGTTTCACATGTTGAATTATTCACATATTTTCAGAATAAGCCCCACTTGGTCATGATATAATATTCTTTTAACATGCTGCTGACTTGGATTTGCTAGTATTTTGTTGTGGAATTTTGCATCAATTACAGACCAGTATCAATGGATACTGGTCTATAATTTTCTTGCATCATCTGTGTCAGACTTGTATATGTTAAATGTATATTTGAGGCTTTTCTTTAGCATAATGAAAGTGAACCTTTAATTCAGCTCAGTGTGTCAACAGCTTAATCCTTTTTCTATGCCGTGTTGCATTTCACCATATGAATGTACCAGAGTTTATCTATCTATTAGCCATTCAAGGGACAAAAGTTGTTCCCAAAATTGCTGGGACACAAGCAACTTAGCACTGCTGATAAAGCCACTATAAATACCCACATACAGAATATACCTTAAGTCTTCATTTTGGTAAATATCCAGGAGTCAGCCTGCTTAGTTGTACATTAAGTTTATGAATAAGTTTGTAAGAAACTGGCAGTTTTCCAAAGGATCATAACTTTGGAAAATTCTATCAGTAATGGTTGAGTATCATGTGCTCCTGATCCAAACCAGCACTACAAAAAGACAGGGGTGTAGTTTTATCTGTTGTGGTTTTAACATAAAAACCCCTAATGAATAATGATGTTGAACAGTTTTAATACCATTTATCTTCTTTGGTTAAGTTTTCATATATTTTTAAGAATTTTAAATTATGTACTTTTAATATAGAGTTAGGAAAATTCTTTGTTACGTATTTTCCAAATATTTTCCCATGCTAATGCCTGCTTCTCAATTTTCTTAATGTCTTTGAAGAGTAAACAGCTTTCTTTGAATGAAGTCACACTTCAATATTTATGAATCCAGAACATCTAATGTGGCTGGGAGAATAGTATTTTTCCTGTTCTTATGAGAATCCTTAGACTGTTCCCACCAATTCTTTCATGTGTTGCTTTCCTTACCCCAAATTGTTTCCTGACTTACATGTAGTGCTTAGTTCTTTCTTGAATATTCAAGGAGAAATAAAGATTACTAGAATTAATGCAGCTCTCCAATATACTACCACAAGCCTTAGATGCTTTAGTCTCCTTGGATTCTCCACAGTGTTTCCTCAAGTCAGGAATTCCATTGTTCTGACTCAATCTCCCACCCTACATTGTGGTCTAAGGCTACTGTAGGGCTCTCATTTGTTTCCTATCTCAAGAATAATATTCCTTTTTTGTCTGATGTCTAATGTGTAGAAGCTACAGTTTAATGTACTTTATCTGTATATTTTTAAAAAAATTTTCTCACCAAAGGAGGCAAATTAAGTCCAAATTACTTCAAATTGACAAGAAGTAAAACATATTGTTTTCATTTTGGCACTAAAGTTTCTTTCTCTATTACTCTTTCCTCCCCTGCCCCAACTTCATTGGTTTCTAGTACTTCTGAAATATCTTTGCTTATTTTGGGTTTAATTTACTATTTTCTCCACTGTATTTTTTCTTTCCTTTTTTTTTTTTTCATTTTTCTTTTTTTTTGAGATAGAATCTTGCCCTATTGTCCAGGCTGGAGTGCAGTGATACAGTCACAGCTCATTGCAGCCTCAACCTACTGGGCTCAAGTGATCCTCTTCCCTCAGCCTCCTGAGTAGCTAGGACTACAGGTAGGCACTACCACGCTCAGCTAATTTCTGTATTTTTAGGAGAGATGGAGGTTTCACCATGTTGGCCAGGCTGGTGGTGAACTCCTGGGCTCAAGTGATCCGCCCACCTTCGCCTCCCAAAGGGCTGGGATTACAGGCATAAGCCACCACACCCGGCTGCTTCCCTAGTTTTAAGGCAAAAAACAGGTTAATAATTCCTACATGAGAATATACTGTTTACTGGCCAGGCATGGTGGCTCATGCCTGCAATTCCAGCACTTTGGGAGGCTGAGGCTGGTGGGATCACCCAAGGTCTGGAGTTTGAGACCAGCCTCACTAACATGGTGAAACCCCATCTCTACTAAAAATACAAAAAATTAGCTGGGAATGGTGGCAGATGCCTGTAATCCCAGCTACTCAGGAGGATGAGGCAGGAAAATCGCTTGAACCTGAAAAGCAGAGGTGTGGTTAGTCAAGATCACACCATTACACTCCAACCTGGGCAACAAGAGCGAAACTCCGTATTAAAAAAAAGAAAGAAAATATACTGTTTACCATTCAACTATTCCCCATTAATTTTGGTAATCATCAGTGAATCTTTCTTGTATCAGTTACTACTGTGATGCTCTAATGGTTTAACTCTATTTCCTTCATTTATTTACTTATACAGTTATTTGCTTACATCAGTATAAGCATTTATTTTATGCTAAGTGTTACAATCTATTATTTATCTTTTTCCTAAAATTGTTTCAATATTAAACATGAGAGCTTTTCAGTTGGTTCCTATGCCTACTTGATATTATTTCTTTTCTTTTTTGACAATTTCCTTAATGGCTTGCATCTAGGTCAATATGCTCATAGTCATCTGCTCCTGCCTAGGAACAAACCAACTTTCCAAGCAGATCTGGTCCTTTTATCATAAAATGGTACTTACAAATTAAGCTCTAGATACCAACTGCTAGATACCTATGTTATTGGGGTCATTATTTTTAGACATTCTCAGTGTATAGAACTTGGAAATATATGTGTATATACCACATCAGTGCTCACACACATATCTCTATTGTTATGCTTATTTGTATGTATGTGTCTAAACTTAAAAACATATACACAGGACAGCATGATGGCTCAGCTCAAGCTGTAATCACAGCACTTTGGGGGGCTTATGGGGGCAGATCACTTGATGTCAGGAGTTCAAGACCAACTGGCCAACATGGTGAAACCCCATCTCTACTAAAAAAAAAAAAAAAAAATTAGCTGGGCGTGGTGATGGGTGCCTGTGATCCCAGCTATTTGGCAGGCTGAGGCAGGACAATCACTTGAATCTGTCAGGTGGAGGCTGCAGTGAGCTGAGACTGCACCACTGCATTCCAGCCTGGGCTACAGAGCAAGACTCTGTCTCAAAACAAACAAACAGCCGGGCGCGGTTGCTCAAGCCTGTAATCCCAGCACTTTGGGAGGCCGAGACGGGCAGATCGCGATGTCAGGAGATTGAGACCATCCTGGCTAACATGGTGAAACCTCGTCTCTACTAAAAAATACAAAAAACTAGCCGGGCGAGGTGGCAGGTGCCTGTGGTCCCAGCTGCTCAGGAGGCTGAGGCAGGAGAATGGCGTGAACCTGGGAGGCAGAGCTTGCAGTGAGCTGAGATCCGGCCACTGCACTCCAGCCTGGGCGACAGAGCCGGACTCCATCTCAAAAACAAAACAAAACAAATAAAAACAAAACCACCAAGAAGCATATATACATATCACACCACGTATGTAGTTGAAAATAAATATGATTACAACTGAATACCAGTGTTCACTGAAGTCATCTACCTTCCCTCACCTGTAACTTATTTTTACAAAAATTACAATCCTGGCTGTTATTATCCATACTAGATTTGTTCACCCCTAATAAACATCTGAAGTAGTTCCAGAATTGGTAACACTTGGAACTAGAATTGCAGCGATTAGTATTTCTGTACAGTTCTTTTTATTTAGCTTCACAGTACCTACTCAACCCACTGTTTTCCAAAGTTACTCGGGATGGTTCTTTCAACTTTTCTTGGTTAGTGATTTCCTATTCTCTTTTTCTAGGCTTGGATTTTTTTTTTTTTAAGTTGAGATAATTGTAAAATCACATGAAATTTTAAGAAATAACAGAGATACTGTTTTCTCTATTTTAATAAATAATAATTAAGATATCTTTTACCCAATTTCCCTAGCAACAGCATCTTGCAAAACTATGTAATACAATATCACAATTAGGATACTATTATTGGTACAAGCCAAAATCTTAAATTAGATTTCTCTAGGTTTTAGTTGTACCTATTCCTGTATGTTTAGCTTTCTATGTCTGTGTAATTTTACATATACACAAATATATGTATGTAAATAAATACACAGAATATACATACAAATTATAGTTACTTTATGAATTGTATTATCACAGTGTTAATATTTTACCACTTCCATAAAGATACAGAAGCTTCACAGCCAGATAATAAACATTTACTTTTCTCCATATGTAATTGTCAAACATACTAAAACCATACATAATTACCCCTTAATGTTATTTTTACTTTCAATACTCAGAGAAATTTAAAGAAACTAGGAAAGAAAAATAAGACTTCTATACATGCCATTTCCCATTTGTATTCTTTCTTGCAATTCCATGTGTCCCCGTGTTTAACCCACTTTTCTGCCAAAACTTTCAATACAATTCAAAAATTTCCTCACAAGTTTCCTTTCTCGTGAGAATAAATGTAATACCAGTAACTACTAAGATATATTTTCACTGGACTTCACAATATGACTTAATGTATTCTTTATCTACTTTTTCTTCTGTTGTCTGTACTTTTGATGTAATCAAAGAAATCACTGCCAAATCCAACGCCATAAATTTTCCCCTTAAACTTTTACAATTTTATTTCTTATGTTTAGCTTTGGTTCATATTGAGTCAATATTTAAACACGGTCTAAGGCAGGATTGTCCAAGGGAGAGAATATACTCATGGGTTCTGAGTTTCTGTTTCTTTCTTTCTTTTTTTATTTAAGTTCTAGGGTACATGTGCATAACGTGCAGGTTTGTTACATATGTATACTTGTGCCATGTTGGTGTGCTGCACCCATCAACTCGTCAGCACCCATCAATTCATCATTTATATCATGTATAACTCCCCAATGCAATCCCTCCCTCCTCCCCCCTCCCCATGATAGGCCCCAGTGTGTGATGTTCCCCTTCCCGAGTCCAAGTGATCTCATTGTTCAGTTCCCACCTATGAGTGAGAACATGCGGTGTTTGGTTTTCTGTTCTTGTGATAGTTTGCTAAGAATGATGGTTTCCAGCTGCATCCATGTCCCTACAAAGGACGCAAACTCATCCTTTTTTATGGCTGCATAGTATTCCATGGTGTATATGTGCCACATTTTCTTAATCCAGTCTGTCACAGATGGACATTTGGGTTGATTCCAAGTCTTTGCTATTGTGAATAGTGCCGCAATAAACATACGTGTGCATGTGTCTTTGTAGTAGAATAATTTATAATCCTTTGGGTATATACCCAGTAGTGGGATGGCTGGGTCATATGGTACATCTAGTTCTAGATCCTTGAGGAATTGCCATACTGTTTTCCATAATGGTTGAACTAGTTTACAATCCCACCAACAGTGTAAAAGTGTTCCTATTTCTCCACATCCTCTCCAACACCTGTTGTTTCCTGACTTCTTAATGATTGCCATTCTAACTGGTGTGAGATGGTATCTCATTGTGGTTTTGATTTGCATTTCTCTGATGGCGAGTGATAATGAGCATTTTTTCATGTGTCTGTTGGCTGTATGAATGTCTTCTTTTGAGAAATGTCTGTTCATACAAAGAACTCAAACAAATATACGAGTTTCTGTTTCGTGATGGGCTGGTAAAGTTCCTTCCTCACCCTCTTTCACTTTATCACTAGACACAGAAACTAAAAACCCATGGCTTCAGGCTGCTTTTAGCCTAAAAAAAAACAAACATAACAAAATAAGGCAGGTTGGACAAGCTTGTCTAAGGTAAGGTTCTAATGATGAAAGATTAAACTTTTCCTCTAAGACCAGGAACAACCCAAAGATATCCATTTTTACCACTTCTATTTGACAAAGTAATTCTCCTAGAACAATCATTAAAGAAATAAGAAACAAAAAGCATCCAAATCAAAATCCTAAAGATTACATGCAAGTATACATCACTGTGATAAAATAATTCAATGAAATTTCCAAAGCAGCACCCCAGAATTAATACGGGGATATGAAAGAGTTATTACTAATGAATATAAAGTTTCAATTTAAAAGAAGAAAAACTGGCAGGGTGCACTGGCTCAGCCTGTAATCCCAGCATTTTGGGAGGCCAAGCCAGGCAGATCACCTTGAAGTTAGCAGTTCCAGACCATCCTGGCCAACATGGAGAAAGCGCGTCTCTACTAAAAATACAAAAATTAGCTGGGTATCTTGGCAGGCACCTATAATCCAAACTACTCCGGAGGCTGAGGCAGGACAATTGCTTGAACCCAGGAGGTGGAGGTTGCAGTGAACCGATATCAAGCTATGGCATTGCAGCACGGCGACAGAGCGAGACCCCGTCTCAAAATAAAAAGATGAAAAACCTTTGGATATAGTGGTATAAAGGTATATAATGCCAGTGACCTGGACAACTAAAATCAATCAAAAGGGTGAATTTTTATGTTATGCACATTCTGCCATGAGAAAAATAGTAAATTACAGGAGGAGCCTGAAAATGAAAAGAAAAAAAAAGGCAAGTATGATTTCATCAAAATTTAAAACTCTTGACTGGGCACTATGGTCTGTAATCCCAGCACTTTGGGAGGCCAAGGTGGGAGGATCACCTGAGGTTGGTCAGAAGTTCAAGACCAGCCTGGCCAACGTGGTAAAACTCTGTCTCAACTAAAAACACAAAAATTAGCTGGGTGTAGTGGCACGGGCCTATAGTCTTAACTACTTGGGAGGCTGAGACAGGAGAATTGCTTCAATCTGGGAGGCAGAGGTTGTAAGTGAGCGAAGACTGCATCACTGTAATCCAGCCTGGGTGACATAGTGACACTCTGAAAAAACAAAACAAAACGCTTATGCATAAAGTGCACTATAAAGATACTGAGAGGATAATCCACAGGTAGGAGAAAATATTTCTAAATAATTTATCTCCAAGGGCCTACTATCATAAATACACAAAGAAGATACAAAGAAGTCTTACAACGCAACAACAAAAGGTAATCAAAAAATGAGAAAAGTATTTCAACAGACATTTCCTCAAAAAAGTACAGAAATTACTAATAAGTACATGAAAAAATGCTCAACAGTACTTAACAGTCATTAGGGAAATGCAAATCAAATTCAAAAGAAGATATACTTCACGTATTTCAGGATGGATATACTTAAAAGTAAGTTAACAGGTGTTGACAGATGTAGAGAAACTGTAACCTTCATAATGTGCTGACAGAAAATGTAAATATCTGGGCCAGACCTGGTGGCTCACACCCGTAATATCAGTACTATGGGAGGCCAAGGTTGATGGATCATCTGAGGTCTGGCATTTGAGACCAGCGTGGCCAGCATGGCCAAATCTCATGTCTACTAAAAACCCTGTCTCTACTGAAAATACAAAAATTAGCTGTGGTGGAGTGCTGGTGGAGCATGCCTATAGTCCCAGGTACTCAGGAGGATGAGGCAGGGAGGCTGAGGCTGGAGAGTTGCTTGAACGTGGGAGGTAAAGGCTGCCGTGAACTGAGATTGCACCACTGCACTCCAGCCTGGGTAACAGAGCAAGACTCTTTCTCAAGAAAAAAAAAAAAAAGAAAGAAAAGAAAATGTAAAAATCTTACAGGAGCTTTGGAAAGCAATTTGGTGGTTCCACAAAAAGTTAGATATAGAATAGAATTACGACATGACCCAGCAACTGCATTTCTAGGTCTACTCCAAAAAGAAATGAAACATGCATCCACACATAAATGTGTTCATGAATTTTCACAGAGGCACTATTCACAATAGCTCAAAGACAGAAACCATCCAAAGTTAATCAATGGATAAATAAACAAAATGTGGTCTAGTCACACAATGAAATATAATTCAGCCATAAAATGAACAAAGTGCCAATACATGTTACAAAATGGACATACTTTAAACACACCATGTTTAACACAAGATGCTAGACAGAAAGGCCATATATTCTGTGATTAAATTACAAGAAATATAAAAAATATGCAAACCTATATAGAGAGAAAAGTAATTTTTTGTTGCCAGGGTGGGCAGAAAAGTGGGCTGACTCTTTAATGAGCAGGGAACCTCTTTTTTAGTTATGAAAATGTTCTGGAACCAAATGATAGTGATACTTTCACAAAATTCTGAATGTACCAAAACCACTGAATTGTACACTATTAAATGGTTGAAATGGTAAATTTTATAAGAACTTTACCACAAAAGAAAAAAATGTATTAGGAACCTATGTGTCTAGAGTGTGTGTAACACAAATGTGTTAGGACAAATTGTGAGCTCCACACTTATTTGGTGAGAATCACCGAGAAGACAAAAACATACATATTTAAGTACAAACACATTATAGCTTAATACATTTAAATACAAATTATAAAGAAGCAAAATGATACATATCTATATACATGTGTATGAAATTCCTCTATAATGTATATCATTATGTAACTATGTATTCAATTATCACACATATATGCACACACACACAAATTATTAAGTAGAAGATTTGAAGACAGAAACTTAAAAGTGTTATAGTAAATTGGAAGAACAAGAACAGAAATGCTGACTAGATTGCAGAAAAAAGTCTTGAGGTAAAGAAAGCATAAGCTAGGGAAAGAAAAACTACTTGAAACAGGTAAAAAGGAGAGCAAGGCACATGTGAAGTTATATAACTGAAAGAAGAAAAAAGAATTATAAATGTATATCGTACTTATAACCGAGGCTTACAGCTCAGCTATAGAATATAGAAATTTATACTGAGAGATACAATGGGGAGTCAGTGTACTATAAGTTTGTGACTTTCAAAAGAAATGAAAGTGATATGCTAATACATTTAAGGGTGGCTGCCATAAATGAAACAGAAAAAGCAGCTCAGAAATCAGAAGAAGCCTTTCCTTTCCTACCTCTAAGCTATCCAGGAAGTACCTTGTTGAAAGAACTCTAAATGCTTATGAGGGACAGCAGTATTTTTCTATACGCTAGGAAGAGCATGTATTACAGTATATGGTAAAAAGTTGCGCTACAGTGTTTAGTACCATGTATCACAGAAAGTGGGCCGTGATAAAATAGGTGAAACAAACGAACAAAAAGAGACAAGTTTAAGATGTAACTGAGCTCTTTGTTTCTTTGAGACAGGGTCTCACTCTGGTACTCAGCCTGGAGGGCAGTGGCTCCATCACAGTTGAGGTGATCCTCCCTCAGTAGTTGGGACTACTGGCACAGGCCACCACGCCCAGTTAAGTTTTTGCATTTTTAGTAGAGATGAGTTTTGCCATGTTGCCTAGGGTGGTCTTGAACTCATGGGCTCAAGAGATCTGCTTGCCTTGGCCTCTCAAAGTGATAGGGCTATTAGTGTGAGCCACTGCAGCTGGCCTAATTGAGGTTTTCCAAACCTAAAAAGAGGCCAAATTTTATTGGTCACTTTTGGAGGATGTTAGGGAATTATTACTTTACAAATTTGTAAAGAAAAATATACCTATATAAAAAAGTTATAATTTTACATAATATATACATATATTTTTTCTTGCCAGGCTAGGAAGGGGGACTTCCTTTCTAGTGGTGAAAATGTCCATTTGTTTATGAGTAATGCTGGTGTTCAAGGTAAGTATGATACATCATCTTGGGGATCAACACTGCTCCAGAGACCAAAAGATATCATTAATGCAGTAATCTAACTTATAATGCAAAAAGCTGAAAGAAACTAAGACCAAAAGTTAGTGAATGAAATGATTTTCCACCTTCCAAAGGAGCTGAGACTACAAGGGCTCATATTATCAT
>NW_016825035.1:0-853 GCF_001698545.2 Rhinopithecus bieti | reverse complement strand
GGGGATCAAGTCTGGGTTGTGGGGTCAGGTCTGGGTTGGGGTCAGGTCTCGGTTGGGGGATCAGGTCGGGGTTGGGGTCGGGTCTGGGTTGGGGTCGGGTCTGAGTTGGGGGGTCAGGTCTGGGGTTGGGGTCAGGTCTGAGATGTGGGTCAGGTCTGGGGTTGAGGGTCAGGTCTGGGTTGGGGGTCAGAACTGGGGTTGGGGGTCAGGTCTGAGATGTGGGTCAGGTCTGGGGTTGAGGGTCAGGTCTGGGTTGGGGGATCAGGTCTGGGTTGGGGTCAGGTCTGAGTTGTGGGATCAGGTCTGGGGTTGGGGGATCATGTCTGGGGTTGGGGGATCATGTCTGGGGTTGAGGGTCAGGTCAGGTTGGGGATGATGTCTGGGTTGGGGTCAGGTTTGGGTTGGGGATCAGGTCTGGGGTTGGGGATCAGGTCTGGGGTTGAGGGTCAGGTCTGGGGTTGGGGATCATGTTTGGGTTGGGGTCAGGTTTGCGTTGGGGGATCATGTCTGGGTTGGGGGATCAGGTCTGGGTTGGGGGTCAGGTCTGGGGTTGGGGTCAGGTCTGCATTGGGTCAGGTCCAGGTTGAGGGTCAGGTCTGGGTTGGGGGATCAGGTCTGGGTTGGGGTCAGGTCCGGGTTGAGGGTCAGGTCTGGGTTGGGGGATCAGGTCTGGGTTGGGGGTCAAGTCTGGGTTTGGGTCAGGTCTGCATTGGGGTCAGGTCCGGGTTGAGGGTCAGGTCTGGGTTGGGGTCAGGTCTGGGTTGTGGGATAAGGTCTGGGGTTGGGGGTCAGGACTGGGTTTGGTATCAGGTCTGGGATTTGGGGGTCAGGTCTGGGTTGTGGGTATCAGGTC
>NW_016825034.1:0-564 GCF_001698545.2 Rhinopithecus bieti | reverse complement strand
AGAACAAAGATACAACATTTTATTTTAAAACACTTAACTATGAACAATTAACAGTAATTTACATATTATAGAACTAAATAACTTTTCCCTCGTATTTCATTATAGTTGTAACTTTTTAACAAAAATATGTTTGGCAAACAATAGTTATTCCAGGTGTATGGAAATCAGCTGATAACTATTAGAGAGTCCACATTATCAAAATATGTAATTAAAATTAATATAATAATTGATTTATATTTCAAATATTATAAGATGTGTTGAGTAGTCACAACTCAATTATGTACAATACTGGGTATTTATTTCATTTCCTTTTATTTTCAGCGTCTGCTATCAACATTGCTTATTGAATCTCAAAACCACTGAGCAGTGATGAAACAATCTTGCCCATAATAACATGCCAATTAAACCCAAACATCATTCAAATATTTCTTTTTTTTATTTTGTTTTATTATTATACTTTAAGTTCTAGGGTACATGTACATAACGTTCAGGTTTGTTACATATGTATACTTGTGCCATGTTGGTGTGCTGCACCCATCAACTCGTCATTTACATCAGGTATAA
>NW_016825033.1:0-856 GCF_001698545.2 Rhinopithecus bieti | reverse complement strand
AAAAAAAAAAAAAAACATATCTAGAATGTGATAGCTCTGTGAGATCAAACAGTCCCTTCTTAAGGCCTTCACATATTCTTTCCCCAGATATCTTTCTGGCTTGCTCTCACTTCCTTAGGATTTTTACTCAAAAGTTAAATTTTACTGAGGTTTACCTTAATCAACCTATCAGAAAAAGTTAACCATTCCCAACACTTTTATTCCATTTATCTGCTTTATTTTTCTCTTTAGCATGTATCACTATTGAATAGACTACATTTTTCTGTTTATCTTTTGTACTATCTCTTTTCTACAGTAAAATGTAAGCTCCATGAGGTAGGGATTGTTGTCTGTTTTGTTCATTATTTTGGCCCCATTGCTTATAAACAGGCTGGTGCATCGTAACACTCAAATTAGTATTTGTTGAATAAATACATGAGTGGAGGAGGGATTACTTTATCACATTGCTTATTAGACATATATACTCCCGAGTTTTCCAGGGGCATTAAAATCTGTATATATCTGAAACTTAGTATATCATGACCGCTTTCAATTTTTACATGAATGTGGATGTCCCCTAGGCACAGTATAAGCCCCAAAAGTAAACAATGAATTAGAAAAAATAAAATAATTGACAACACTTCTCTATTTCAAAAACAAGAAAAAAATAATTATTTACTTTAGAAGAGTTTACAAAGAAAATATGGAAGCCTTAAATGGAAATTGTGGAGCATGAAAAACAATCAGCACTTTCAACAAATGAGGGAATTATATTTCTAAGACATTAATTTAATGAAAGTTTCAGATGGAGCCTATAATATTAGAAGGTAAAAGGATTGGCCGGGCGCGGTGGCTCAAGCCTGTAATCCCAGCACTT
>NW_016825032.1:0-300 GCF_001698545.2 Rhinopithecus bieti | reverse complement strand
TTCTCCTTCTCCTCCTTCCTCCTCCTCCTTCTCCTTCTCCTCCTTCCTCCTCCTCCTCCTTCTCCTCCTTCCTCCTCCTCCTCCTCTTTCTCCTGCTTCCTCCTCCTCCTCCTTCTCCTTCTTCTCCCTCCTCCTCCTTCTCCTCCTTCCTCCTCCTCCTCCTCCTTCCTCCTCCTCCTTCCTCCTCCTCCTTCTCCTTCCTCCTCCTCCTCCTCCTCCTCCTTCTCCTTCCTCCTCCTTCCTCCTCCTCCTCCTCTTTCTCCTGCTTCCTCCTCCTCCTCCTTCTCCTTCTTCTCCCTC
>NW_016825031.1:1868-14540 GCF_001698545.2 Rhinopithecus bieti | reverse complement strand
AGAACAGTCTTCAGACCTAGAAAGGACTTGAGGAGTCCCAGAGAGGAGCTGCATGGTCTGAACCATTTGATTCTCAGGACAGAATAAGTAAAAACAATTTTAACCATGAAACCATGCAGATGTTCACATTTTGGATAGGGTAAGGTTAATGCCATTGTCAGAGGAAAAACTTTTGGCCATCACAGGATGGGAGAGAAAGTTTGAGTTGTAAAGAATACTCCAATGCCATTTAAGGAAACAGGTTCTTCTGCCCCTATCTTTGGAATATTTAAGGCTAATTTCTTAGTTTTTGATATCATAAACATTTCAAACTATTTTGTTGTAAGAGCCATTTCAAACAGTTGACTACAATTTCAAAGCAATTACATGAGAGTTATACCAATAGAATTTTTAAGTTGCCCATAGTCCTATATCCCTAACAATTATGTTCATGCTTGCATGTTCTCTTTTCATCTTTACTGTGTGCATACTTTCTTAGTAATGACATGTAGATGTTTTTTAAGCAGGAATAATTCTCAAGATAATTTTGTATGGTTCCTTTTTTCCTTTTAAGATGTGTATTGGGTGGAGGAGCATTATGTGTGAAACTTCTCACAAAACAGGTGATTATTTTCTTATAATACCCAATTTTCACCCTCAATAGAGTGTTTTGATTATGTAAGTTAGATTGTAAGTAGAAGGTTCTCTTAAAGAAATTTTAGTGTTTTTTTTTCATAGCCCCTACTTTCGAGGATGAAAAACGTAAACCAGTAGAATGAAATTGTACTTGGTGCTGAATCTATGCCAGGATAGGCATTAAGAGTTTCCTCTATTTAAGGTTCTAATTTGCTCGTGTTGGGCACTTAGAACATCAGGTTGTTGTTTTTTGTGAGATTCTGGAAATGGTTCCATTTTACTTTTTCCCCTTGACTCTAGACTTTTTAACACTGATCTGCTGCTGTTGAGGCATATGAGGCTTGGGTAGTCCTCGTTCTGATAAATTCCCGGATTTCACAGAAAGGCTGCCTTCTGCCATGAGGACACATTGATATAAAAGTTTGAGAGGTACTGGTGCACTTCTTCACACTAACAGACGTGTGAGGATGTATGACTCTAAACCACAAGGCATCCAGTTCCTGCCTACTTAATGTTTAGTTTTCTACCTCTGCCTCTGGTTTTTGTCCCTGGCAGTTGCTGATTCTTGGTAAAACCCCAGAGCTTGGAGTCAGAAGACTGAGTTTCAAAGTTCCAGTATCGCCTTTTTCTTTTCTTCTTTTTTTTTTTTTCCTGTCCATGTCAATCCCTCTCAGTTACTAAATGATTGTGACAACAATGTGTACAGTTGTTGGTCTCATTAAATCAGATAGTGTATAAGAGTATTTTGTAAAAACTGTAAAGGAGGATGTGGCTGTAGGAGCTGATGGTTCTCATGAGTATTACTGCTCTTCTTTCCCACAGTTTAAAGAATATTGGCAGAGAAACAGCCCTGGTGGTCCAGCAGGAGCGAAGAACAGGAAAACAAATGGCAGTAGCCCTGAGACAGCCACTTCTGGTGGTTGCCACTCACCTGCGGATGTGAGTCTTGGCTGACCAGGCTCCTGCGGGCAGGGGGCACAAGGGGCAGTAGAGGGTAATTGCTAAGATTGTGGATGGACTGTTGGGTCCTGGTTCAGAACTCTGGGTTTGAATCCTGCCTCTCTGTCTGCTAGGGATAGGATTTAGGGGGAGTTGCTTGAGCTCTTTGGGCCTCTCTTAGCACATGTGTATAATAGAGGTGGTGTTATTGTTTGACTTCCATTTGTGAGGTTTAAATGAGATTTGTTAGTGTTTTATGTTAATCCCTAGTACATGGCCTGCTGTAAACACCCAGGACACCAGGATATGGTCATTGCTGTTCGATTTTCCTCATCCCCAGTCTCATGGGGAAGCCAGGACAATGAGAACAGCCACTTGCCATCAGGAGTCACTGAAAGGGCCCCAGGGTGGGATGGTGGGGAGATAAGAACCATGAGAGAAGTTGGCACAAAGGGGTTATGGGACAAAGGGTTCAAGATAGGCAGAAAAGAAAATGTTGCCAGTTGATGGGGAAGAACGGAAGTCAGAGGGCTTAGACACAGAGGGACAGAACATCTCCATGTGCACTCTCATCTCTTGTAGTCAGCAACAGGTATCGACGGAGAGGGCCCTACGTCATCTGCACCCCTCAAGGATCTGGAGGTAAGAGGCTCTGGGCGGAGGTGCAGTGACCCCGCAGGGCAGCCCTCCAACCTCCTCCCACAGCGGGGAGTGGGTGCCCCTCTGCCAGCTGAGTCAGCCCCACACACCCCAGCCCTGATTGTTCTCTCTACCTCTCCCCCACTCCTCCTCCACCTCCTCCTCTCTGCATGCGCCTCAGAGCCCGTGCCAAGAACTACCAGCAGCCCTGGACTCGAGGTCCGTCAAAATCAGTCGACTGAATAACACCATCAAAGCTTTGGTAAGAGTCCAGTGGGGTCCCCTGAGTCCAGGCTGCCAATCCTGGGCTCCAGTTTCCTCTTGGGGCTCTGAAGAAAGGGGCTGGGGGCCCTGGTGCAAAGGGCAAATAGGGAGCTGAGGCACCCAGACCTCACCTGGAGGGACCCCAGAGCATGCAGCATGGCTGTTCTTTTGCTGCCCTCTTTGCTGACTGTCTCCTCTCCACACACCCCTGCTCTAGTCCTTGCTACACACGCCCTGGGGTTGTGGCCTCTCGGGGGAGTGCGAGCCTGACTGGTTGTCAGGGGCCCCGTATTTCTGCCATGACTCAGTCCCTAATTTGCTCTTTGATTCTGGACAAGTCGCCTCTGCTTTCTGGACTCGTGTTTCCAGAGGAGGTGATGAGTATTAAAGGTGTCTGTTAGTTCTGAGAGTCCGAGATGTAAAGTCTCCCTAGAACGGAAACCTCAGGGCCAAGGGCTCCTGTCTGTCCTTTTCCGTCCTATATATACTGTGAAGAACCGTACCTGGCCGGTTCGTGCTCAGTAAATGTTTATTGAATGAATGCACTTTACTAAATCACAAGCGGGCAGAAGGGGGGCCTTTCTCAAACTCCATCTCTAGAGGTTTATGTTCCTGTCCTCTCAAGAGATTCCACATTCAGACTTTGAGTTCTGTGGCTGTGAGTGAAAACCAACAGAGACCCAAATCCTCTGTCCTTGGGAGCCTGAGGAGAGTTGACCAGTTCGTGTTGCCATTGGGTCTGAGAACTTTGCCTTTAAAATCCATTCCTGGGCCTGCCTACTGCTTCCCGGCCTGGGGAATAGAGTTGAGGGGGCCGCCCTCCGTCATCTTAATTTGACTCTCCCCACAGGAACAACAGAAGAAACAAGTGGAACATCAGCTGGAAGAAGTAATGTGATTTCTTTGTTTCCTTGCGACATGACTGCTGGGTTTGGGGGGCACTCAGACGTAGAGGCCCCAGTCTCGCCCACTCCCAACCTGGGGAAGAAGGCTCACCCCTTAGATTCCACCCCATCCCCACAGGGTTCCTGATAACCTGGTCCCATGGGTGGGCCTGTCCTGGGGCAGTGGTGCCATTCTGGGGGCATGTCTCTTGCTGTGCCATCTCTGCCTCCCCCTGGTAAGAGCTCTGTCTTCCTCTTTCTGTAGGAAAAGAAAGCAAACATCAAGAAACAGAAAACTGAAAGGAAGCTAGAGGTGAGTGGAGGGTGTGAAGTTTTCTCCTGTCCTCCGGAGAATGTTTCTTTTCTTCTCTTCCAGCACTTGCTTGGCTTTTCTCCCAAAGGTTCAAATCCAGAGATTGAATAGACAGATAGAGAAACTAAATACGGACATGTATCACACGGAACGTTCTCTCAGATACTTTGAAGGTGGGAATCTGGGCACCCTGTCATCCTTCAACCTGGCACTTTGAAAGGTCTTTAGGGAGAGTCCTTTGGGCCCCATCTCAACTCTCTCATTACAGAAGAGTCCAAGGATCTGTCTGGCCACCTGCAACATACAGTGCTGTGTATAGGAGAGTTAGAGCAGGCTCTCTCTGCTGTCCCCGCCACACAGGAGGAGAAGGAGATCAGTGTGAGTTCAACCATCTGCCCTGTCCCCTGGGAGCCCAGCTTCGCAGATGGAGGAGTGAGCCTAAAGGTCCCTTCGGCAGGATGGAGTGTCCTGCCCAGAAGGCAGCATGGCCATTTCTTGCTGCTTTTGTGTCTGGTTGTTAGAGGCAGCCTGGGGAGGAGTCAGCTGCTGTGGGTGAGTTGGGGGGTGCAGTTGGGAGCGAGCACTGGATGCAGAGCTTGGAGGCCAAGTGCCTGCCCTGCCCTTACCTGGCTGTGGTCTTGGCCAAGTCCTAGGTGGGGTATTGGGTACTTGTACTGTGAAGGTACAGAAGAGTGAGTACCTTTAGTATGTTACCATTTCTGTAGAGAGGAAACTGTGTGTGTGTGTGTGTGTGTGTGTACATACTATGATAATATACATAAAACATGTCTGCAAGGTTCACAATAAACTCAGGAGAGAGCAACAGGGTGGCTGGGAGATACTTCCCTTCTTTACCTTCTGAGTTTTGGACTATTCGAATGTATCATCCTTTCAGAAAGTAAACAAAAGATTAATTGTCCCCTTCCTATCTGTGCCCCCATCCCCAGCAAGAAAAATGGGCTTAGAGAATCAGATAGACCTGGGTGTTCAAATCCCAGCTCTGCCTAAGTGATGTTAGGCAAGCACTTAACCTCAAATACTCCATGTTTTTTCATCTACACAATAGAGGGAATCATAGTAACTGTCTCCTGTGGTGGTTGTGAGGATTAAATGGGATTGCTAGCATGGTACCTGGTGAAGCACTCCATAAAGGTTCAGACAGTGGTAATAATAACAATAATAATGATAGCAATATTATCTGATCTCTCTGGGCCTCTGTTAGCCAGCTGTAAATTCGATCTCTTTCCCTGTCCCTTCCAACTTTACTGAGTTCTTTTAAAAACCAGACCACAGACTTGGAAATGCCTTGATCTTTACTGACCGAGTTGTATATTGAGCCTAGCCCTAGCCCTTTTAAGGGGCACTGTGTGGTATGGCCTGAGCTCACCAGATGGAAACTTCTCACTCTTCACCATCCAGTTCTCAAGCCGCAGTCAAGCACTTATTGAATGGCAGTTAGAGCAGTCCATACAGGAGAAGGCACGGCTGAAAAAACGCCTGACACGGGTGAGGTTTTGCAGAGGGAGAGATGTGGAAGGAAAATGATCCCAGTGGCCAGGAGCAGGTGAGGACCAGTGACAGCCCTTCCTAACTTCTGTGCCCATTCTTGCAGATGAGGGAGTCGCTTAAACAAGCCCAGCTAGAGAGAGATGAATATGCTCAACGTCTAAAAGGAGAGAGGGCCCGGTGGCAGCAGAGGATGAGAAAAATGTGGCAGGAGGTGAGGTCTGACCATTCAGCTCTCCCACCTTAGATCGGTCACTGGATCTTTCTAAGTGTCTGTAACATGGGAATAGTACAGCCAGAGGTGGTCATGGGTCTGGGTCTTGTGGAGATGGGGACAGAGAGGGAGATGGTAGCCATCAGCCACCAGCCCCTCTCCAGGGCCCTTTATCCCTGTGCTTTGGGCAGGTTTGCATGTTGAAGAAGGAGAAGAAGCATGATACACATCAGGTAGAGAACCTGGAGAGGAGCTTGTCCAAACTCAAAAACCAGATGGGTAAGATGGGGTGGCGTGACCTGGGAGCAGGCCTGGCATCAGAGGGCTGTGGGGGGGCTTAGAATGCCCCACGGAGGTGGGTGGATGGAAGGGCTTTGAGGCAGAGGGAAAGAGGTCTGTGCCAGGAGACGGCAAGTCTTGTCATCTCCATGAGTCTCAGTGTCCCCATCAGCACAGAGGGCCCGTTGTCAGCCACCCACAGTGCTCTCCATCTGAAAGTGGTTGGAAGATTGGCTACCATCCGGGTGCGAGGAATCATTAGCAGTGAGGCCAAGTTTGGGGAGCCTGAGAGGAGCTGTGCACCAAGAGGAGGGTTTTTTTTTGTTTGTTTGTTTTGTTTTGTTTTGAGAATCCAGAGGCCCTTGTTGTCTGCTTCCTTTCTCAAGCTGAACCCCTGCCCCCGGAGCCCCCAGCAGTGCCCTCTGAGGAGGAGCTACAGCACCTGAGGAAGGAACTAAAGAGAGTGTCAGCAGAGCTCCAGGCCCAGGTGGAGAACAATCAGCGTGTAAGTCTCCTAAACCGGGGGCAAAATAAGAGGCTTCGGGAGCAGGAGGAGAGGCTTCAGCAGTTGGCTGAGCCACAGAGTGACTTTGAGGAGCTGGTGCGTTGCCCTACCTAGGGAGCCTGCCTTCCTCCCTAGCCCTCCAGGCCTTTGTTTCCCCACCTGTAAAATGGGGCAATGTAGCCCTCATGTGAAATGTTACTTCTAAAACCACCTGTGAGCCAGAGCCCTGCTCTGGTGGCTGTGGGAGAGAGAGGATGATTTTTCTAACCTGCCTCCACCCTTCCCGGTGCCATGGGAGGCAGACACCAAGTTCTGGGGTCTCCAGCTGCAGTGGGTGGCTGCTGATTGCTTCTCTTTGTCCAGAACAACGAGAACAAGAGCGCACTGCAGTTGGAGCAGCAAGTAGAGGAGCTACAGGAGAAGCTGGATGAGGTGAGGGAGATGGTAACCTCTGCCCCATCCAAGAAGGGCTGGGAGGCGGGCACCAGCCTCTGGGGAGGGGTGTGCCAGGCCAGAGACAGCTCCAGCCTGGGGGCAGGTGACACCAGCCACTTTATGGACCACCTGGAGGAGAAGGTGAACCTGAGGGAGCAGGTGGAGAAACAAGAACTTTGATTCATCCAGTACTGGAGAGAGAGATGCCATCAGTGAGTGGGAGGCCAGGGCACGGCATGGGGAGCTGCAGGGCCCTAGGAGGGGCCCCAGCGTCTGAGTCCTGTTCTCCTGCAGGAAAGTTCATCACCTTATAACAGAGCCAGGGGCCAGTGCCAAAGATGCAGCAATGGGAGGACAACATCATCAGGCTGGCCCAGCACAGGGAGGAGATGAAGGTAGGGTGTGCAACATCTCTGTGGGGGTGGGCGTGGGTGTGAGGGTGGGTGCCGGCAGCGGCGTGACAGCTGAGCACCCCTCCGTCCAGGTGAAGCTGCTGGCGCTCTAGGAGATGCTGTTACAGCTTGTGGTGACTACAACAAGGAGAACCACAAATTCCTGGCCACTGCCCAGAACCCTGCTGATGAGCCTGGTCTAGGAGCCCCAGTCCCCCAGGAGCTTGGGGCCGCCGACAAGCCTGGTGGTGAGTAGAGCCCTCAGGCGGGGTGGGCAGGCAGGAGCAGGGAGTGCTGGCACTGCACTCAGATCCCCACCTCCAACTCTCCAAAGATCTTTGTGAGATGAGCCTCACCGACAGCGTGGAGCCTGCACCAGGAGAGGCCAAGGAGGGTTCTCCCCACGACAACCATACTGCACAGCCAGTCTGCACAGGAACACCAGGAGCACCCAGGCTTGGGCAGCAACTGCTCTGTGCCATTCTTTTGCTGGGCTTGGCTGCAGAGAAGAAGGAGATAAACATCACAATCATCAAAGAGCTGGTCAAGAAACTTTTTAAGAAGAAACAAACTTATGGGGTTAATCTCCTACACAATCCATTTACTTCATTTGCATGTTAGAGCTACTCATGATTATTTGTGTTTCTAATTTATGTTTTATTTGTAAGAAGTTAAAGAGAGTGGGTCTCTGTGGCCTTCACTGAGGTTCACTCTGGCATCCTTTAGCATTTTCTTTTTTAATTTCATAATTGTAGGTCATTAGCATGCATATGGAGTTTGCCCTCACGTGGTGGGAGTTCAAACACCCAAAGACCCACTGTTTGCACAAAACTATTCTCGCTGGTTTGGCATAGGCTGCCATGCTTTTTAAATGTTATTACAGCATGTATGTTCATTACAGAATTCAGATAAATTTTCCTTATATTGTGCTATTGTTTGATCTAATCTTAATCACAGTAAGGTCTTCATTCGCTCAATATGTGGTTTACCCCCAAGTGTGCACTGTTGATTACTTTGTAATATATGCCACCATGAGTACTGACATTAGAGTTGTTTAAAGGCCGAGAACTGGAAACAGACTTTCCCCCATTTTGTGTGTACTGGTGATGGGAGTAATAACGTTTTGGGGGAGCTTTTTAAATCTCGCAGAAGAAGACAGTGGCCTGCTCCGGCAGGTACGTGCGGGACAGAGTGTGTTTCCTTTGTTCCGGTGCCAGGAATGAGCGCTGTACTATGGTAGTTCCCTTAGGATTTGTGTGCGCTCTGGGCTCATGAAGATACTGCATCACGAGCTGCAGCAGTTGTACTCTTCCGATGACCTAAAAAGGGATTATTTCTGAGGAATGAAAGGTTCGCATCATTGACTGTGGATGTGGAAAACCTTTCCTAGCTTAGAGCATTTGTATCTATAATATATTTTAAAGTCAGAGTTCATGTTACCTGTTTTAATTACATGACTACATACATGTCCCAGTTCACAGAAGGGCGCTGGCTGGCATTCTTCTTAATGTATTTAGTAAAGATCGTAAGAAATCCTTTATGAGTTTAAATGTCCCAGGAACACGTATACAGGCTGTAGTCAAGAATAAGTTAAAGTGAAGGAAAGCTGTGTGACACCTGGCATTCCTCTCTGTTCACGGAGCTTCTTTGAGGCTTGAAGATTGATTTTACCATCTAGACCTCTCTGGCTAATACCTATTCTTCAAACACCTTGGTTACTTTGACATAGGAATTTACTTCTTTTCCTTGAATGGAAAACACTTTCAAAAATAATAACATTATTATAAACGAATATATGTGAGAGTACTTAGTTGAAACAAAAAAGTTTTAGTAGACAGTGTTACACTATCTTTGAAAATCAAGGGGAAGTTTATGCAACTTAAAATGTTTACAAACTGCAGAGCAATCTACTGTTTGTGAATGTCAATGTATTATCAGGAAACATGTCTATACAATCACAGAGTAATATTTCCTCACAAACTTCTTTATGAAGAGTGAAATATGTTTTTGTTCCTGTCGGTTTCAGTTAGGGACATATTTTGTGCAATATTTATGTGATTGTGCCTGTGCACGATGAATGAATGAATTTCAGTCACACATTGCCTAAATCGTAACTTGGTGATGCTCGGGAAAGACTCAACAGTTAAAACTTCATGAAGTTCTAATGTCTGTGCTCAAAACACATCACAGTATTAGGATGTAGGGAGATATGTACGTGTGCTCCCTGGGCGGGGATTTCTAGTTACTAGACCAGCTCCAGTTTTAGCATTTGGCATCCCCACGATACTTTTATAAATATGATATTAACAGAAGAGCAAAATACGATTTTACGATGGAATAACTGATTTGCCTGCATTCACTGAAAAAGTGCTAATATTGGGTTCTTATGACTTCAACTGACTCTTTCAAATTGTATGAATGTATCAACATATCAGATAAACCCAGTTTCAGAATGATAAAGAAAAATGTTAGACCACATAATGCAGCTAATTAATAGTGGTATGATTAATAGTGCTACTGTGTTTTTCCTTCTGTTGGAGCACAAGAACATTCAATAGAATTTTCACTAAAGAGGAGCTGTGAGTATATTAGTGGGAGTGGGAAGTGGAAGTGTCATCTATGTTTTAAAAGGTGGCAGATCCACAATATATAGTGAAAAATGGGGAGAAGGAAAAGCCAAAACAAATGAACTCATTTAAAAACATTATCTGCATTACCCTGGAAGTTATCAAAATTGTATATGCTATATCAATATATTTTTGGAACCATTTTATGAAGTATTCTTGATAGAGTTTGAATGCATTTAATGCATGCTCTTTTTTTCAGGTGTCCAAAGAGAAGTGCGCTTTTTGCAATAGATCGATATTCTCTAAGCCTGCTTCCCACACCAACTAATATCAGATTCACTAGAGTTTATTAAGAATAGACTTCTAGCTCTTACTCACAACCAAATTCATCATAGTTTTTGGGAACTAACCCAGGTATCTTCATTTTCAACCAGCATCTAAGATTTGGCTAGTAAGTTGTGAGAGTCAACAGATTTTACTTTTTTTTTGATATGATATAGATGTAGGCAGAAATATCTAAATAGGGTTATAATCACCCCAAATCTTTTTTTTCAGACTATTATAAATGACCACAAAAATTTTGTTCCATGTGAAAAGATTACCTAATGAATGAATAAGTAACTTGGAATGTTAAAGAAAATGGACAGACACTCATTCACACATGTATGTAGAGGAAGTGCACTGCAGTAGAAGAATTTCTTTTCTAGATTAATGGTTGTAAATGTCCCCAGTCAAATATTAGTTAATAAGGCAACATTGTCCTTTGAAAAATAATTTGAGAAATGACAATAATTTACATTTCTGCTACAAATTTTTACCTCTGATTGCTAAATGATCTAACAACTACCCATTGTTCTCCCTGTGTTTGTTTTCTAGTGTAAATTTGGTAGACTTAATTACAGGTGACAGTAGTAGCATTTTTGAGGAATGACAATCTTGTGCATTTTAATGCATAATTATGAAAGCACTCTTGACAAATGAATTGATCACCTACACAAAATAGGCATAGGTGTAAATGCGGGTCAGTCAAATGCAAGATCAATCATGTGAAGCAATATTTTCCAACAGTTCTTTAGAGAGATATTCAGAGAAACAACAAGGAACGTACGTTTCAAATCATCTTGGAGATGCTATATCTTAAAACATACTAAGTACATTTTTGTTTGTTTTTAGCTGCAAGATTTCTTAAACAATGAACAGACCAATGTGCAGTGAATTTCTTGGAGGCAACTGTATAGTTCACTGTTGAATGTATTTGGCAACAAGACATTTTTGCAGTTATCTTGTGGGACTAGGATAATGTGAGATGGATTCAGAAAATCTGAATTTAAGAGTATACAGCTCTGATGAACCACATTATCTATTACTTCTAGCCGGTTTAAGATCTGTCTTTCTAGGAAAAAAAATGAATTTTAGATTTGTGTACTACATGTAGTATGGCCCATTATAAAAGTTTAAAAACCTTCCCTTATCCTTCTTTTTCCCCAAAGCATATATAATTCTTTTGCCTTGAGAATGAACAATGGTTTTTCATCATTTCAAACATGATTGAGTAACCTACAAAGACCCAAATACAGTGGGAAAGGCAGAAGAGAGTACCAATTCATTGGTTATTGATTACAGCTCTGCTGATTTTGTGCCTTCCCATCTTTGTCATTTTTATGGGTTCCAGCATATTCCATCTGTTGAGCACCTATCTCTCTGTGTCTTTGAACTGACACTGAACACGTGGTGGACTCTAATTAGTTCTTTTAAAATTTCCTGGAGAATGCTCTTACCTGTTTATTTGAAATCTCATGGTCTCTTGACAGCTCTTTACTATCTACACTGTTATGCATAATTCAAAGATAGAGAAAACACAGTGGACATTTAGATCAACTAACTCACACTACAAAAGAGGAAATACAACATATTACTTCTTCTCTACTCCTGCCCATGAGACTTTGCAATGTAATCATGATTCTTTGAAACCTCGCTGATTTCTACAGTCTCCAGACCTAAATTCTCCCAAGTGATATCTTCAAACTACTGCTTAGGACATGGCCTGTCCCTAGAGGAGAGTGAGGTACTCCCCAATCCCAGCCACTCACATAGAAATGTTTATGGGACTAGGACTAAGCTAAAAATTCATGAGGCAATGAACTGTTTCTGAGCCAGGTTTAGCATTGTTTCACATCTCTGTATTCCATAACTTAGCTTTGCAGCTGCTGCCTAGCACAGAGAAAGTCCTCAGTATCTTTGTGTTAGAGGAATAACCAGAAAATAGAGATAAATAAATTGAAAGCAACAGCTAGAGTAAATTATATAATCAGAGCTAATTTTCAACAATACAAACTGTATTCCTTGAAGGACATGGTCCAAAATTTATTTTTTTAAGGTAGAAAAATGATTATCTTCTTTACTATATTTCCAAAAAGCATGATTAAGCCCTCATCAATTTCTGTGGCTGTGATCAGATATTTTATACTCCAGATAATTAGTGGACAGTTTTGCACCTTTGATTTGATATTATACCATCAGTATTCAACAGTTATTTTAACCACTACTGAAATATTTTAAATCCACTGCCATTTAATCGTAGTGATTATCCTTTCTGCAGAAGTTTCCAGTGACAGAGAACTATCCTGTGTTTGACAGCCAATGATGAATAGTGCTTTTTTGACACTAAGTTTTCAGGCTAACAAGTAAATGAGGATCCTTCACATTTTCTTTGCTTTGCCTTGCCAAGTGTCAAAACTGTAAGTCCTCTGGCTGACATCTGACTTGGTGAAACTATAACTGTCTCATTGGTTGTGGCTCTGTTAGAGAAAAATTATATATAATCAACTTTTCAGCTCAGATGAATTTCTCAGCTATATTGCTTACTTTTGTTGGTCACAGAATTAACTGGAAAATGTATTTTCCTCTCTAATCTCCCTTAGAAAATAATAATTGAATTCATTTCCCACACATAAAAACTCTCATCTCCTGCTTTGTTTTTTTTATAAAGAGAAACTTTAGCACAAAATACATATGGCCCAAAGATGTTTTGAAACATATACTGAATATACTCTACAAAATTTTAAATATATATGTGAAAAGTTCTCATGAATATGTGACATAAAAGGTAAAATGAAAATT
>NW_016825031.1:0-811 GCF_001698545.2 Rhinopithecus bieti | reverse complement strand
GTATAGCATATATATTTTATTTTATTTTATTTTATTTTATTTTATTTTATTTTGAGACGGAGTCTCGCTCTGTCGCCCAGGCTGAAGTGCAGTGGCGCGATCTCGGCTCACCGCAAGCTCCGCCTCCCGGGTTTACGCCATTCTCCTGCCTCAGCCTCCCGAGTGGCTGGGACTACAGGCGCCCGCCACCTCGCCCGGCTAATTTTTTTTTTATTTTTAGTAGAGACGGGGTTTCACCGTGGTCTCGATCTCCTGACCTCGTGATCCACGGGCCTCCGCCTCCCAAAGTGCTGGGATGACAGGCGGGAGCCACCGCGCCCGGCCTTTCCTAGGAAATGTTTTGTTTCCATCTCTAATATTACTTACTGGTCTTTGCAGGTTTTGGAGCTCTTCATGGTTCATTCTTGCTAGATTGGATGTGTCTAGGAAAGTATCCATTTATTCTAGATTTTCTAATTTACTGGCTCCTACTAGCCTCTAATGATCCTTAGAATTTCTACAGTATCAATGATAATGTCCCCTTTTTCATCTCTGATTTTATTTAGTTTTTTTCTGTGTGTGTGTGTGTGTGTGTGTGTGGCTAAAGGTTAGTGGTTTATCTTTTTTTAAAAACGAAGTTTACATTTTGTTGATTTTTTTTTTTCATTTCAATTTCATTAATTTCTGCTCTTACCTTTACTCTTCCTTTCTTCTATACTTATTTTGGGTCTGGTTTATTCTTGCTTTTCTAGTTCTTTAAGATGTACCGGCCCCAGGGTCCCGCCGAGCCCAGGCGGCTCCTCCGGTATCCTGCGCGCGGGCCGGGCCACCC
>NW_016825030.1:0-566 GCF_001698545.2 Rhinopithecus bieti | reverse complement strand
GTGATACTGGGAATAATGTAATCCTCTACCCCCATGGATATTACGAACAGTATCACAGAGGGGTGAACACCCCCTACGATATTGGGAGTAATATCATCCTCTCTTCCCCTGGATATTACGAACAATATCACAGGGGGGTGTACACACAAGGTGTTTGCGATATTGAAAGTAATATCATCTCCAATCTCCCCCTGGATATTACTAACAACATCATAGAAAGGTGTACACCTCCAGAGATATTGAGAGTAATATCATCCTCCCCACCCCAGGATATTAGGAACAATATCTCAGGGTAGTATATACCCCCTGCTATATTGGAAGCAATATCATCCTCTTTCCCCCTAAATATCATGAACAATATCACAGGGGATTTATACCCCGGCCATACTGGGAGTAATATCATCTTCTCCCCCACCCTGGATATTGCGAACAATACACTGCCCAAGATACTCGGAGGAATATCGTCCTCTACCCTCTGGATATTATGAAAAACATCACAGGCGGGTGTACATACAAGGTTTTTATGATATTGAAAGTAATATCATCTCCAATCCCCAAAGGTATTG
>NW_016825029.1:0-247 GCF_001698545.2 Rhinopithecus bieti | reverse complement strand
ACTGCTTTGTTATGTGTCAATTCATCTCAGATAGTTACATTCCTCTTTTCATTGAGCAGTGATATCTTAGAGAAGACAACTGGGAGTGTATTGAAGCCAGTGTTGAAAAAGGAAATATTCTCAGATTTAAACTAGAAAGAATATTTCTGACAAACTGCTTTGTGATGGGTGAATTCATCTCACAGAGTTACACCTTTCTTTTCAATGAGCAGTTTGTTAACATTGTTTTGTGGAATCTGCAATGGGA
>NW_016825028.1:5562-8211 GCF_001698545.2 Rhinopithecus bieti | reverse complement strand
CTGAGGATATCTTGTCTTTCACCGAAGACCGGAATGCGCTCCCAAATATCCCTTCGCGGATACGTGCATGACGGAGTTTCCTAACTGCGTAATATAAGAAAGGTTTTAACTATGCGAGATGAATAGATATATCTAACGTGAAGCAGTTTCACAGAAATCTTCTTTCCAGTTTTGTCTGAAGATATTTCCTTTTCACCATAGACATCCCCATACTCCCGAATGTCTCTTGGTAGCTTTTCTCCAAAAGGGATTCCAGAATCGTCCAGGAGGAGAAAGGTATATTTCTGTGAGTGGAATGCACACGTCACAAAGCAGCTCCTTAGAAAGCTTCTCTCCAGTTTCTATCTGAAGACGTTTCCTTTCTCACTGTAACCCTCATATCGCTCCTGAATATCCCTTCGCAGTCTAAACAAAACAGTGTTATGACACTGCTCAGTGAAAAGAGAAACTTAACTGCATGAGCGGAATTCACGTGACACAGAGGAGATTCTCAGAATACTTCCTTCTGGTTTCTCTCTGAGGTTGTCAAAGTGCTCCCGAATTTTCCATCACAAGCTAAACATACAAAGGGTTATAAAACTACTCAATGTAAGGAGAGGTTTAACTAAGTGAGAGGAATTAAGACGACACAGAGTAGTTTCACAGAAAGCTTCCTTGTGGATTTTACCTGAGGATATTTCTTTCTGCATGTTCTAAGGATCGTTCCCAATGTCCTTTCTCAGATTCCACAGAAACAGTGATTTTAATCTGCTCAATCCAAAGAATGATTTAACTCTTTGAGATGAACACAAACATCACAAAAGGGTTGTGCAGAAAGCTTTTCTCCAATTTTCGATGGGAGACATTTCCTTGCTCGACACAGGACTCCGGTTGCCACTTACTATCCCTTTGCAGAAACCTCAGAGGCCGACTTTCAAACTGGGAAATGTAGAGTAAGCTTTAACCCTGTGCAAAGAATGGGTATGTCAGAGAGCATTTTCTTTGAGTGCTTCTTTCTGTTCTTTTTTGGACGACATTTCACATTTTGCCATAGTCTTCAATGTGCTCCGAATATCTTTCTTTTGGGTTTCAGGAACAGGGTTCAAACTGTGACTTATGAGAGGAACAGCAAATCTCCCTTAGTGGAATGCACACATCACCAAGCAGTTTCTCAGAAAGGTTCTCTCCAGTTTTATCTGACTCTATTTCCTATATGACCATAGGACCGAAGGTGATCCCAAATTTCCCTTCCTGGATCCATCCACGAGGGAGTTTCCAAGCTGCGTAATGTAAAGAAAGCTTCTTCTATGTGAGAAGAATAAACATGGAAAATGCAGATTCACAGAAAGCTTCTTTCCAGTTTTATCTGAAGATATTTCCTTTTCACCATAGTCCTGAGTGTGCTCCCAAAAGTACCTGTGTGCATCCGTCCATGACTGTTCTCAAGCTGTGTAATGTAAGGAAACATTTATCTCTGTGAGATGATTACACATATCACAGAGTAGTTTCCTAGAAACCTTCTTTCCAGGTTTTGTCTGAGGCTATTTCCCTTTTCATCATCGGTATCAACATGCTCCTGAATATCACTTTGAACCTGTTTCTGCAAAAGGCTTTCCTTGACGCTGTATGAGAAGAGAGGTATAACACTGTGAGTGGAATGCACACGTCAAAGAAGCAGCTCCTCGGAAAGCTTCTCCCCAGTTTCGTTCTGAACATATGTCCTTTTCCACCATAAGCCTCGAAGTGCTCCCGAATGTCCCATCATACGCTAAACATACACAGGGTTATAAAACTATTCAACGTAAAGAAAGGCTTAACTAAGCGAGAGGAATTAAGACAACACAGAGTAGTTTCACAGAAAGCTTCCTTCTGGATTTTCCCTGAGGATATTTCTTTCTCCATGTTCTAAGGATCTTTCCCAAATGTCCTTCCTCAGATTCCACAAAAACAGTGATTTCAATCTGCTCAATCCAAAAAACGGTTTAAATCTAGGAGACGAATTCACACATGGCAAAGCAGTCGCTCAGAAAGTTACTCTGCAGGTTTCATCGGAAGATGTTTCCTTACTCACCACAAGCCTCCAGGCGGCACTAAATTTACCTTTACTGATTCTTCAAAGACAGAATTTCGATACTGGGCAACATAGAGTAAGCATAAATTCTGTGAAGTGAATGCACATATCAGAGAGCAGATTCTTGGAACTCTTCTTTCTCGATTTTATTGCAGTATATTTCACTATTTGCCATAGTCCTCAATGCGCTCCAAAATATCACTTTTTCGGTTACACAGGAACAGTGTTTAAACACTGCCTTGTGAAAAAAGAGGTATAACTTCCTGAGCGGAATGCATACATCACAAGTAGTTTCTCAGAAATCTTCCATCCAGGTTTTATCTGAAGATATCTCCTCTTTCACCATAGGCCTTACAGTGCTCCCAAATGTCCCTTCGTGGATTCGTGCATGAAGGAGTTTCCAAGCTGCTTAATATAAGAAAGCTTAGCACTATGCGAGATGAATAGATATATGTAACATGAAGCAGTTTCACATAAATTTTCTGTGCTGTTTTTCTGAGGATATTTCCTTGTTCGCCATAGCCGACCCTGTACTCCCGAATGACTCTTGGTAGATTTTTCTCCAAAAGTGATTCCGGAATACTCTAGGGGAAGAAAGG
>NW_016825028.1:0-4457 GCF_001698545.2 Rhinopithecus bieti | reverse complement strand
AATTCTATGAATTGAATGCACATATCAGAGAGCAGATTCTTGGAGCGCTTCTTTCTCGATTTTAGTGCAGTATAATTCACTTTTGCCATAGTCCTCAGTGCGCTCCAAAATATCACTTTTTTGGTTTCACAGGAACAGTGTTCAAACCCTGCCTTGTGAGAAAAGAGGTATAACTCCCTGAGTGGAATGCATACATCACAAAGTAGTTTCTCAGAAGGCTTCTTTCGAGTTTTTATCTGATGATATCTTCTCTTTCAGCGTAGGCCTGAATGTGCTCCCCAAAGTCCCTTTGCGGATTCGTGCATGACAGAGTTTCCAAACCGCGTAATATAAGAAAAGTTTTAACTATGTGAGATGAATAGATATATCTAACGTGAAGTAGTTTCACAGAAATCTTCTTTCCAGTTTTGTCTGAGGATATTTCCTTTTTCACCATAGACATCCCTATACTCCCGAATGTCTCTTGGTAGCTTTTTCACCAAAAGGGATTATGTAATCCTCTAGGAGAAGAAAGGTATATTTCTGGGAGTGGAATGCACACGTCACAAAGCAGCTCCTCAGAATGCTTCTCTCCAATTTCTATCTGAAGACGATTCCTTTCTCACTGTAACACCCAAATCGCTCCTGAATACCCCTTGGCAGTCTAGACAAAAACAGTGCTATGATACCTCTCAATGAAAAGGGAAGCTTAACTGTGAGAGCAGAATTCACATGATACAGAGCAGATTCACAGAAAGCTTCCTTCTGGTTTCTGTCTGAAGTTATTTCTTTTTCCAGATATTCTAAAACTGTCTCCAAATATCCTTACTCAGATTCCACAGAAACAGTGATTTCAAACTGCTCACTGCAAAGAATGATTTAACTCTTTGAGACGAATACAAAAATCACAACAGAGTTGCACAGAAAGCTTCTCTCCAATTTTCGTTGGGAGACATTTCCTTGCTCAACTCAGGCCTCCGGTTGCCCCTTATTATCCCTTCGCAGAACCTCAGAGGCCGATTTTCAAACTGGGAAATGTAGAGTAAGTTATAATCCTCTGAAAAGAATGGGCATGTCAGAGAACAGTTTCTTCGAGTGCTTCTTTCTGTTTTTTATTCTACGACATTTCACTTTTTGCCATAGTCTTCAATGTGCTCTGAATATCAATCTTTTTGTTTTACAGGAACAATGTTCAAACTGTGCTTTATGAGAAGAGCATTAAAAATCCCTGAGTGGAATGCACACATCACCAAGCAGTTTCTCAGAAAGCTTCTCTCCAGTTTTTATCTGAGTCTACTTCCTATTTGACTCTAGGCCCGAATTTGATCCCAAATATCCCTTCGTGGATCCAACCACGAGGGAGTTTCCAAGCTGCATAATGTAAAGAAAGCTTCATCTATGTGAGAAGAATAAACATAGAAAAATACAGATTCATAGAAAACTTCTTTCCACTTTTTTTCTGAAGATATTTCCTTTTTCACCATCGTCCTGAGTGTGCTCCCAAAAGTCCCTTCGTGCATCCGTCCATGACAGTTTTCAAGCTGTGTAATATAAGGAAACCTTTATCTATGTGAGATGATTACACATATCACAGAGTAGTTTCCTAGAAAGCTTCTTTCCAGGTTTTTTCTGGGGCTATTTCCCTTTTCATCATCGGCATCAACATGCTCCCGAATATCACTTGGTACCTGTTACTCCAAAAGGGTTTCCTCGACGCTGTATGAGAAGAGAGGTATAACACTGTGAGTGGAATGCACACGTCACAAAGCAGTTCATCGGAAAGCTTCTCCCCAGTTTCAGTCTGAACATATTTCCTTTTTCACCTCAAAATGCTCCCGAATGTCCCATCACACGCTAAACATACACATGGTTATAAAGCTACTCAATCTAAGGAGAGTCCTAACTAAGCGAGAGGAATTAAGACCGCACAGAGTAGTTTCACAGAAAGCTCCCTTCTGGATTTTACCTGCGGATATTTCTTTCTCCATGTTCTAAGGACCGTTCTCAAATGTCCTTCCTCAGATTCCACAAAAACAGTGATTTCAAGCTGCTCCAATCCAAAGAACGGTTTAAATCTAGGAGACGAATACACACATCACAAAGCAGTTGCTCAGAAAGTTACAATGCAGGTTTCATCGGGAGATATTTCCTTGCTCACCAGAAGCTTCCGAGTGTCACTAAATATCCCTTCACAGATACTTCAAAGACAGAATTTCGAAACTGGGCAACATAGATTAAGCATAAATTCTGTGAAGTGATTGCATATATCAGAGAGCAGAATTTGGAAGGCTTCTTTTTTATTTTATTTCAGTTTATTTCACTATTTGCCATAGTCCTCAGTGCGCTGCAAATTATCACTTTTTCGATTACACAGGAACAGTGTTTAAACACTGCCTTGTGAGAAAAGAGGTATAACTTCCTGAGCGGAATGCATACATCACAAGTAGTTTCTCAGAAAGTTTCTATCCAGGTTTTATCTGAAGATAAGTCCTCTTTCACCGTAGGCCTGAATGTGCTCCCAAATGTCTCTTCGCACATTCGTGCATGTTGGAGTTTTCAAACTGCGTCAGAAAGGTTTGAACTATGTGAGATCAATAGATATATCTAACACGAAGCAGTTTCACAGAAATCTTCTTTCCAGTTTTGTCTGAGGATATTTCCTATTTCACCATAGCTGTCCCTATACTCCCGAACGTCTCTTGGTATCTTTTTCTCCAAAAGGGATTCCGGAATCCTCTTGGATAGGAAAGGTATATTTCTGTGAATGGAATATGCACGTCACAAAGGAGCTTCTAAGAAAGCTTTTATCCATTTTCTATCTGAAGACTTTTCCTTTCTCACCATAATTCTGCTTAGTGAAACGAGAAACTTAACTGCGTCAGCGGAAGTCACGTGACACAGAGCAGTTTCACAGAAAGCTTCCTTCTGGTTTCTTTCTGAGGTTATTTTTTTTTCCAGGATATTCTAAAGAGCATCTCCAAATGTCCTTTCTCAGATTCCACAGAAACTGTCATTTCAAACTGCCCAACACAAAAAATAATTTAACCCTTTGAGATGAATACAAACATCACAAAAGAGTTGCGCAGAATGCTTGTCTCCAATTTTCGGTGGGAGATATTTCCTTGCTCAACACAGGACTCCCGTTGCCACTTACTATCCCTTCGCAGAACCCTAAGAGGCCGACTTTCAAACTCGGAAATGTAGAGTAAGCTTCAACCCTGTGAAAACAATGGGCATGTCAGAGAGCAGTTTCGTCGAGTGCTTCTTTCTGTTTTTTATTGGGCGACATTTCACTTTTTGCCATAGTCTTCAATGTGCTCCGAATATCGCTCTTTTGGTTTTAAAGGAACAGTGTTAAAACTGTGCGTTGTGAGAAGAACATTAAAACTCCCTGTGTGGAATGCACACATCACCAAGCAGTTTCTCAGAAAGCGTCTCTCCAGTTTTTGTCTGACTCTATTTCCTCTTTGACCATAGGACCGAAAATGATCCCAAATATATCTTCATGGATCCATCCACGAGGGAGTATTCAAGCTGTGTAATGTAAATAAAGCTTCATCTATGTGAGAGGAATAAACATAGAAAAAATCAGATTCACAGAAAGCTTCTTTCCAGTATTTATATGAAGATATTTCCTTTTTCCCCATAGACATGAACGTCCTCCCGAAAGTCCCTTCATGGATCCGTCCATGACAGTTTTAAAACTGTGTAATGTAAAGAAACGTTTACTACTGTGAGATGATTACACATATCACAGAGTAGTTTAAAAGAAAGCTTCTTTCCAGGTTTTGTCTGAGGCTATTTCCCTTTTCATCATCGGCATCAACATGCTCCTGAATATCACTTGTTACCTGATTCTCCAAAAGGGTTTCCCCAATGCTGTATGAGAAGAGAGGTATAACAATGTGACTGGAATACACACTTCACAAAGCACTTCCTCGAAACCTTCTCTCAAGGTTCGTTTAGAACATATATCCTTTTTCACCGTAAGCCTCAAAGTGCTCCCGAATGTCCCATCACACGCTAAACATACACAGGGATATAAAACTAATCAAGGTAAGGAGAGACTTAACTAAGCGAGCGGAATTAAGACGACACAGAGTAGTTTCACAGAAAGCTTCCTTCTGGATTTTACCTGAGGATACTTCTTTCTCCATGTTCTAAGGATCGCTCCCAAATGTCCTTCCTCACATTCCACAAAAACTGTGACTTCAATCTACACAATCCAAAGAACGGTTTAAATCTGGGAGACGAATACACACATTACAAAGGAGTTGCTCAGAAAGTTACCCTGCATGTTTCATCAGAAGATGTTTCCTTGCTCACCTTGCTCACAGAAATCGGAAAATGTTTCCTTGTTCACAGAAAACTCTGTTGGCAAACTGATCACTGAAGAGAAACGTGTAACTCTGTGAGTTGCATTCACATGTCACGACGCAGTTTCTCAGAAGGCTTCTTTACAGTTTTTATGTGAGGAT
>NW_016825027.1:0-276 GCF_001698545.2 Rhinopithecus bieti | reverse complement strand
GAAAGAAAGAAAGAAAGAAAGAAAGAAAGAAAGAAAGAGAGAGAGAGAGAGAGAGAGAGAGAGAAAGAAAGAGAGAGAGGGAGGGAGGAAGGGAGGGAGGGAGGAAGAAAGAAAAGACGGAAAGAAGGAAAGAAAGAGAGAAAGAAAAAGAAAGAAAGAGAGAAAGAAAAAGAAAGAAAGAGAGAGAGAGGGAGGGAGGGAAGAAGAAAAAGAAAGAAAGGGAGAGAGAAAGAAAGAAAGAGAGAGAGAAAGAGAGAAAAAGAAAGAAAGAGAAAG
>NW_016825026.1:0-1034 GCF_001698545.2 Rhinopithecus bieti | reverse complement strand
CAAGTATCGTATAAGTGAAGAGTTTAAAATAGTTTTGAGTTGAAAAAAGAACAAGAAACTATTTCAAAACTGAAAAAAAATTTTTTTTGATTGTAATCAAGTAGCCTTGCCCATTTCCGTATCATAATGAATATCAATTAATAGAAAACATGAGAAAATAAATTTTAATGTACTAAAAAATTAGATACACACATCAGAAAAAGTATGTAAATGATGTGCTTTCTTCTAAGCCCTGTCGTTGCTTCCACAATAATCAACAGATCTAATCTGCCAACTATCTAATTTCCTTTTTTCCTTTTTCTCCCTCTCTCTTTCTTTCTTCTTCTTTTTTTTTTTTTCCTTTTAGGCGGTCCTAGAAGAATTAAAGTTAGTGACAGGTAGTGGCCTCTGCTTCTCTTGACTGTGGTTGTCAGATACAAGTTCTGTTTGTTTGCTTGATTTGTTGAAAAGACCATCCTATTTGGTGGTGTAAAGTCACATCACTTTTTTTTCTTTTTGAACAGCAGATTCTATGATGGTACCAAAAAGATGAAAAACTTTTACTTGTACATTACAAAGTAGGAGACATATACTTTCCTCTCCTCTACATCTGCCCTCTCCTCCCTCTTTTTTGTTCTTCCCTTTTTTCTTCCCTAATCCTCCTTTAGGGGTCCCACAGTGGTTTCACCCCTCTACCCCAAAAAAGGCAGGCGTTTCCACCTGCATGTTTCACTGAACGTTAAACCAACATGTCTAGAGAGAGTCACCATCATCTTCTCTCTACACGATTTCTGTTAACACTATCACCATTCATAAAAAGTTGATTCATCAAGACTTCTCTTTTTCACAGGCCCCTCATGTCCAGGTACTGGTGCCTCCATAATTCTTTGGTCAAACATTTCTTTCTTTTCTTCCCTCTCCCAGAGGTTTAGGTTTCATTATGTCGTTACTGAACATTACAAATAGCTTTTTATTGGGTTTTTTATCTAGCAAATTTTAACTTATAAAATACATTAGTGATTACCAGATTTTTTTTAAATTTTATTTTATTATTA
>NW_016825025.1:0-2691 GCF_001698545.2 Rhinopithecus bieti | reverse complement strand
GAGACAAAGTCTTGTTCTGTCATGCAGGTTGGAGTGCAGCAGTGCAAACACGGCTCCCTGAAGCCTCAACCTCCTAGGCTCAAGCGATCCTCCCACCTCAGTCTCCTGAGTAGCTGGGACTGTGGGCCCATGCCACCATGCCTGTCTAATTTATTTTTATTTTTTTTTAGAGATGGGGTCTTCCTATGTTGCCCAGGCTGATGTCTTTCTTTTTTAATGCTGAATAGTATCCCACTGTATGTATATACCACATTAAAAAAATCCATCATTTCCTGGTAGAGAGGGAAGGAAAAAATCCCTCATCTATTGATAGTCATTTAGGTTGTTTTCACATCCTGGTTATTGTGAATAGTGCTGCAATGAACATGGGCATGTTCATATCTCTTTGAGATCATAATCCCAATTCCTTTGGATAAATAACCAGAAGGAAGATTGTTAAATCATATGGTAGTTCTATTTCTAATTTTTTGAGGAACTTACATACTGTTTTCCCTAGAGGCTGCACCATTTTGCCTTCTCACCAACAGTGTGCAAAGATGCCGATTTTTCCATGTATTTACTAACACTTGTCTTTTGTTTTTTTGACAATAGCCAGCTAGCAGGTGTGCAAGTGATATTTCATTGTGGCTTTGATTTGCATTTCCCTGATGATTACTGATGTTGAGGATCTTTTCACATATCTATTGGGCATTTTTGTGTCTGAAAAAAATGTCTCTTCAAGCTCTTAAGCCTATTTTTAAATCAAGTTATTAAGGCCAGGCGCGGTGGCTTATGCCTGTAATCCCAGCACTTTGGGAAGCCGAGGCGGGCGGATCACCTGAGGTCAGGAGTTTGAGACCAGCCTGGCCAACATGGTGAAACCTCATCTCCACTGAAAATACAAAAATTAGCCGGGCTGTGGTGGTGTGTGCCTGTAATCCCAGCTACTCAGAAGGCTGAGGCAGGAGAATCACTTGAACCCGGGAGGCGGAGGTTGCAGTGAGCCGAGATTGTGCCACTGCACTCGAGCCTGGGAGACAGAGGGAGATCCTGTCTCAAAAAAAAAAGTTATTAGATATTTTGCTATTGAGTTGTATGAGTTCACTATATATTTTGGATACATAGTTTGCAAATACTCTTTCCCATTCTGTAGGTTATCAGATACATAGTTTCCCATACTGTACCTTTATCAGATACATAGTTTGCAAATACTCATTCCCATTCTGTAGGTTATATTTTACTTTGCTTATTGTTGCCTTTGCTCTGTAGAAGTCTCACTTGGTTTGATGCAGTCAGATTTGCTTATTTTTGTTGCCTGTACTTTTGGTATCATAGCCATAAACTCATTGCTCAAACCACCATCTTTACAGCTTCTCCTCTGAGTTTTATTCTAGATGTTTTACATTTTCATTGAAGTCTTTAATCCATTTTTAATTGATTTTTGTGTATGATATAAGAGTCAAGTTGCATTCTCTTGCATTCGTATATCCAGTTTCCCAGTACCATTTGTCTAAGAGAGTATCTTTTACCCATTGTGTATTCTTGGTATTATTTTGGAGAATCAGTTGGACCCATATGGATGGGTTTATTTCTGGGCTCTCTATTCTGTTCCATTGGTCTGTATGTCTATCTTTATGCTAGTACCATACTATTTTAAGTACTATAACTTTGTCATTTATATATAAAAATCTTGCATTTTATTAGAGTCAAATAACATTAAATGAAAGACACTTACATTAGTTTTAGAAAATCCGTTGATGTTGCCCAATTTGGCACATACTTGTAAAAGCAAGGTTTATTAACTCATATATTTGGAACTAAAAAGTATTTGAAGTTGATCACAGCATAATGAATCCTCAATTTCCAGAGTACTAGAGATGATTATGTACAAAAATCCAGTAAAACTTATTTTACTAATTTACCAGTTCTATATCACTCCTAAATATCCCTAAAAATATGGTTTTATAAAAAGTAGTGTTCTATAATTCACAATTATGAAGAGCTTTATTATAATCCGAGTATGAACTGTGTATCACCCATATCATGGCTTCAGAAAACTATTGCTTTTCTTACTAACTTATTTAAGGTTTCAGTACATTAGTCAGTATGCAGAACTCACTATGTCGTGCCTGTGATCTGTAATGATAAAAATATAGAACCTCTTTGACTTTAATCTAAAAAAGTCACCTTGTCATAAAACAGTGTTAACATAATCAAGAATTAACCCTGACAAATAAACAAATCACTTCTTATGGCTTTTAAAAATAGCTCATGCTCATGGTTCTTTCAAAATGATGTTGTAGCTACTGTCTTTTCTAACAAAGGAATATTTTCATCATAGCAACTATTTCTGAGCCAAAATAAACCACACTAAAACAGAAGAAAATTCTCAGTGTAGAAAGGAAAATGCTCATCTGTTGTGCAATAACAGGCACTCTGTGAGCGCTTTTCAGACATCCTCAATCAACCCAACTAGAGGCACTATTGAGTTTATCCAGTAAGTGCACTGTGTAATCTAGTGCTGTGAGGGCATTACTTAATTAGCCAAAGGAAGAACAGTCTTTTCTTTTCTTTCTTTTCTCCTTTCCTTTCCTTTCCTTTCTTCTTTTCTTTCTTTCTTAAAAGAAGAACAATCTTTTCTTTCTTTCTCTCTTTCTCTCTCTTTCTTTCTTAAGAAAGAACAATCTTTTCTTTCTTTTTCTCTTTCTCTTT
>NW_016825024.1:0-563 GCF_001698545.2 Rhinopithecus bieti | reverse complement strand
TGACCAACATGGTGAAACTCCATCTCTACTAAAAATACAAAAATTAGCTGGGTGTGGTGGTATATGCCTGTAATCCAGCTACTCAGCAGGCTGAGGCAGGAGAATCGCTTGAACCTGGGAGGCGGAGGTTGCAGTGAGCCGAGATCATGCTACTGCACTCCAGCCTAGGTGACAGAGTGAGACTCTGTCTCAAAACAAAAAAATAAAAAGAAAAGAAAGAAAAAAAGAAAAGAACAGAACTGCAGTATTCATACCTTCCTGCTGATGTATGGATTTCAGAGTAATGTGGCCTATTGATTTTCCAGGATTGTTCCTTTGTGTTATTGTTCTTCTCCCTTCCTCCCCCTATTTTCTCTTCATAGGACATGAGACTTCACAACCTGCTAAAAATGAAGTTTCCTTATAACTCAGGACCTACTGTTTAGGAATAAACCATTCTAGCCAAGACAGATCAGACTAAACCTGGGACCAGAGACTCATTTTATTCTAAAATGCTTTCTTCAAACGATTTTAAAAGAAAAGGGGAAATGTGCAAGGAAAATAGATATTGGGACCCCAAAATC
>NW_016825023.1:0-1359 GCF_001698545.2 Rhinopithecus bieti | reverse complement strand
AAAAAATCATTATATTCTACATCTCTGACAATCCATGTATTTGTGTACAGTCAGTTCATATTAACTCTTCATTCTCTATCTCACATTTAGAATTCTAAAATATGAGCTGGAAGGGATCTTATTTTTAATAGATAAGAAACATACTGCTTATAATGCTGAAATTATTTTCTGCCAAGGTCACACAAAGTTAACAGCCATCTGAAATGTTTTGCTGTATTTTGCCCATGAAAATCAGGTAATTTTTAAAACTAAATCCAGATGTTTGGAGATGTCTTAACAATCTCAAAGATTTCTTTTCAGACCCGAGCACAGAGGAAGTAGGAGGGGATATGAGAAGTAAAGAGAATAATGGGAGGAAACATGTAAGTGGTAGAGGAACAAGAATGAACTACATCTTCCTATCAACCACACACAAACTCCTTAAAGAGAAGCAGAGGAAGAGCATGCAATGAAGACATTTCTCTTGTCAAAAATATACATGTGAAAAACAGGCCAGGCATGAGGGCTCACATCTGTAATCCCAGCACTTTGGGAGGCTGAGGCTGGTGGATCGCCTGAGCTCAGGAGTTCGAGACCAGCCTGGGCAACATGGCGAAACTCTGTCTTACCTAAAATACAAAAAATTAGCTGGGAGTGGTGGTGTAGGACTGTAGTCCCAGCTACTCAGGAGTCTGAGGCAGGAGAATCGCCTGAACCCGGGAGGTGGAGGTTGCAGTGAGCCGAGATTACCACTGCACTCCAACCTGGGCAACAGAGTGAAACTCTGTTCCCCTACCAAAAAAAAAAAAAATCAACTCTGTTACATTGTAAAGGACAACACAGATTAATATCAAAACATTTCTGGTGAAGAATGGTTTTCAGAAATTCACTTTAGTGTTTTATTGTTGTTTTTAGCAGAGTTGATATTTGCCCAGAGCCAGTTTAATTTTTTCAATTACTTTTACTTTATGTTCATTGTAAAAAATATATATTTTTATCCTAGAATGTAATTAATAATCTTTGAAGAGACGAATACAGAATATTCATCCATAGTACTCAAAAATATTATATATACTACTAGTGGTTTTCTAAAATGTTGCCATCCCTTATTGCAATGAAAACAGAGCTAACAATGTAAATACTTTTACTGGCCAACAATTACAGCAAAATAAGGAGGCAAATCCAAGACATTTAGTGTTAAGTAAAACAGATTTTGTTTCATTTGGGCAAACATTTACTTGTAAAGATGAATATACTTTGGAGAATGCTACTTTGTTAAAATTTGTGTTTTCCAAAAGTAAAATAACATAGAAATGTATCAAAAGTAAAAGCATGGCCGGGCGCGGTGGCTCAAGCCTGTAATCCCAGCACTTTGGGAGG
>NW_016825022.1:0-1130 GCF_001698545.2 Rhinopithecus bieti | reverse complement strand
GTGAGATGGAGTCTGGCTCTGTCGCCCAGGCTGGAGTGCAGTGGCCGGATCTTAGCTCACTGCAAGCTCCGCCTCCCGGGTTCACGCCATTCTCCTGCCTCAGCCTCCCGAGTAGCTGGGACTACAGGCGCCCGCCACCTCGCCCGGCTAGTTTTTTGTATTCTTTAGTAGAGACGGGGTTTCACCGTATTAGCCAGGATGGTCTCGATCTCCTGACCTTGTGATCCGCCCGTCTCGGCCTCCCAAAGTGCTGGGATTACAGGCTTGAGCCACCGCGCCCGGCCTACAGGATCTTTTTATGTCTGTGTTCTCAATTTTCACAGTGACGTGCTTAGGTAGGAGTCATTGTATCCTGCACTGGGGATGGGGGTGGGGTTAATTTGGAAACTCAAATTTTCGGGTATGGGAAATTTACTTCTGTTTCCCTCTCTCCTCTTTTCCTGGAACTCTATTAGTCAAATATTGAATCTCTTGGATTGCTCTACTATATTATCTTTTCTTCTGTTTTTCTCTCTTGGAAGTCATTTCTTTGACTTCGTCTTTTGAACCTAATACTAATTCTTCCAGTCCTGACATTTTATATATTTATTTTTCAAGTATTTGTTCTTTTTTGGTTTCCTTTTACAAGTTTTTATTTGTTTGTTTTGAAAACAATAGTTCCCCAAATAACTCAGAATAGACTAACCAGAGGTTATTAATGCTTTATCCTCTATTCTCTACTTTGTGATGTTTCTTTCACTTTGTGTTTTTAAATTACAATCTTCAAGTAATTATGGAGACAGTTGAATATGTGCGGGGAATGGAACTTGCAAACAAATAAAATCAATTTTGTAGACTTTGACAAATAAATTTCTCTTTAAGGTAAAGATAACTCAATGTTGTTAAAATTATATACACACATACAATTCTAAGCACATGGTAGGTGCTGAATTTATGGTAGGTGCAGTATTTTCTCTTTTATGAATCAATTTCTCAAAAATATTAAAACTGGCCAGTGTAGTGACTCACACCTGTAATCCCAGCACTTTGGGAGGTGAAGGTGGGTGGATCACTTCAGCCCAGGAGTTTGAGACCAACCTGGGTAACATAGGAAGATTCTGTCTCTACAAGAAAAAAGAAAGAGAAGAAAG
>NW_016825021.1:0-570 GCF_001698545.2 Rhinopithecus bieti | reverse complement strand
ATCTATATTTTATACCTATATTATATCTATAATGTCTGCAATTTATAACTATATCTGTTATGTCTATATTTTACACGTATAACTCTTATATCAGTTATGTCTATATTTTATACCTATATCTATTTTATTTATATTTTATACCTATATCTATTTTATCTATTATGTCTATATTTTACACCTATATCTATTATATCTATTATATCTGTATTTTATTCCTGTAGCTATTATATCTATGTTTTATACCTCTATCTATTATATCTATATTTTATTCCTATATCTATTATATCTATTATGTCTATATTTTATAGTGATATCTTTTATATACATTATGTCTACATTTTATGCCTATATGTGTTATATCGATTTTGTCTGTATTTTATACGTATATCTATTAAGTCTATATTATACTTATATCTATTATATCTAATATGTCTGTATTTTATACCTATATCTATTATGTCTATTATGTCTATATTTTATACCTATATCTATGTATATCTATTATGTGTATATTTTATACCTATATCTATTATATCCATTATGTCTACATTTTATACCTATACATATTTT